>NW_007377733.1:0-637 GCF_000475195.1 Diaphorina citri
TGTTGTCATTGTACCTACCTATAAATAGGTATTACTATAAAACATTGTACCTATAAAAAATTACCTATGTTATGTAGAGTTTCTTTTTTAATCATTGTTAACCGACTGAAAAGTTTCATATCAGTGAGGTTTTATTTGTGTACTCTCAATAGGTAGGTTTTTTACTTCCTATTACTACAGTTACCCCCTTGTCTTTCCTTAGTGTTTTGATCTAACATTAGCGGAATTAGCTAAAGCGTTATAAACGCTTTCTATATCTGCCTATATTTCTACTTTTTATACATTACACATGTTTTGTTAATGAAAATCTTCATTCCAGTTATTTTCTCTGTACAGGGTGTTTCAAACCCCTCTCCCCAGTTTGCTCTTGGTCAAGGCAGATAATTATTTATTATCCTTTTTTTCATGAAAATTCTGACCACAGAATAATAATAATAATAATAATAATAATAATAATAATAATATTAATAATAACAACAATAATAATAATAGTGCTTATTTATACTGCTCGCATAGGACTGAAAAGTCCCTTTACTCCAGCAATAGGCTACTACTATTATTGTGGTTAAATTCTCAAATTATATTGAGGATAAAATTCCATACCTCGGCTGGGATTGAACCCACGCCCTCCTGTTTA
>NW_007377733.1:1239-11529 GCF_000475195.1 Diaphorina citri
AGGCGGTCGATCTTGGACTTAGAAAATTTAAAAAAAAAAGTTCAAGTTTTTGAACACCTTTTAGTGATTCCCTCATTACCACGGGAGTATTTTAAAGATAGGACAAATTCGACCAAAAATCGGCCCGCCGTTAGGCGGCCCAGGCTCGGGACTGTTAGAAAAATTTTCATTTTTTTGTTTTTTTCAATACGTATTCCGCAAATGTAATAGAAAGGCCGTGTAAGCCAGCGCTAGTTAGCTGTAGTTGGTAGTGCGTCTGCCTTGTAAGCCGCTAGGCCGCGGGTTCGATTCCCGCCCGGGCGGCGCATTTTATCCCTAGATGGAACATGTTCGTTCCGAGACGGCTGGCTTTCTCCTATCTCTGCTTCCTTCCTCTCGATTTCGGGACAATAAGACATAGCCGATTACAATTCCCCTGTCAAACCTCTAAAAGAAAGAAGAAAAAAAAGAAAGTCGTGTGATGTTCACACCCAGATTTTTGATAGGAAACTTGGGCCTTTTTTTCACATTTGTCGTTTTTTTTGTGGGGATACTGGATTTTTCTTTAACCAAGACGAAAAATTTTTCTCCGGAGGGAGAGCCCGTTCGTGTAAGCCTCAAATTTAGCATTACCCCCCCCCCATCTAAAAAGTACAAAGCCATGAAATAGCTATAGATAGGGAAAGAACAAGTACATATTGAAATTGTACCCAGTTGGTCAGTAGGTTTATTTTTTTACTTTTTTTTTTAAATTTATTTATTAAATTTAACATATTGAAAATCCGCTTTCGCACCTGTATGTTGTGGCAAAGGGAACTAAAATTCTCAGAGCTTTTTCCGATTTGAACCCTCCCGCCAATCCCGCAAAAAAATCTCAGAGGTTTTACATTGAGGTTTTAAGGGTCCGTTCATGTCGTCACATAAATTTCCTTCATCCCATCTTTTTATTTTTTTTCTATATCTTTTGTATTTTTTTTCACTTAGCGCTTAGTTCTTTTTACCCCTCGAAAAAGTGTATTTTACCCCTCGGGGGGTAAATACCCCCAGGTTGGGAACCAATGCAATAGAGGGAAACCCACACTCCTCAGAAGTTAGTACCTACCTATTAGCCCTCAAAAATTGTGAAGAGGCTTAAATAATGTAATACCTAATTAATAATAAATTATAAGGAGTTATTCTACTAAACAAAGATCAACCATGAAGATATTTGTGGTTGATAAATTTAATAACGATAACAATGAAGGTGCCCAGCTCATAAAGACCCAAGTGTCTTAACATCACATTTCTCAAAATCTCCTTCCTCCCTCCTAGGTTCGACACTGCATTGGGGGTATTAGTGCTCTATCTACCCCAAGCATCTTATTGAAGGCAAGGTACTTCTCAACCTCTTAGTCTTTTCACACATTATACCACGTTCAAAGTATATCGATATTTCCCCCTCTTGTATTGACATTTTCTCCTCCGAGTAATTCTAATAATAATAGTATTATTGATGATGATGATAATAATAATGCTCATTAGTTCTATTTCTAAGAATCTAAGGAATAATTTAACAATTTCATAATAGAAGATAGAGTAGGTAGGTAGAACTTTCTTTGTAAACCGCAGAACTTAGAATACCCCTGATTCAATGGAACCAGAACTTTTGCATTTGATAAATGAATACACATGGGAATCCCATGTCGAATAGAAGCACAATGGGTTAACAATATGTACGAACATGACTGACTCACATCGAGGGATTTACAATAAAATTGTCACCTCCTATAACTATACCTGCAATCTATATGACGTCATTTCGCTCAAAAGTCTTTTAATAGAAAGTACTTTAGTAATTTTTTTCTTCAAGTTCCAATTTTACAATATTTTGGATTGAACTTTTATATTTTTGCTTCCCCCGTTGCGGATGCCTACTGGAGCAATGACTTTGGTGCTCACTCTCTGATTTTATGTTGATAGTGATACATTTTATTTTTGTTAGGTATTTGAACGTGAATGTTCGCTTACGAAGTTCAAGTCGAAGTAGGTAACTATTTACGTATCTAGTTGTTGAAAACAATAGATCCACCTTCATAATTTGTATGAACTTGTACAATAGCCAAAAGGTAGGTTCCTGAAATCATGCTGTGTACGGTAAGTACCTACTTAGGTAATCACACGTTAGTTATATTAGATATCGTGCAAAGGGATCTTCCCTAATAAATTTGGTGTGTTTTTACCAATCATTCTAAATAGTAAAATAATAATATGTACCTACCTAATGTTAACGAGCCCGACATCTTATTTTTAGTGAAGACGGAGAACCTTTTCATGACATTTGTGGGTATCACAGTAATATCTACCAATTACATCCTTGGAAATCCCTCTCTTGTCGAAATTTCTGAACAAATCTCTCTAGGGAATTATTGATAAGGGTTGAGGCGTAATGAGGAATTATTTTTACCTTATAACTACTTCCTTACCTCGAACATTAGGGAGGCGGAGGGAAGGAACATCATCTTACCACCTCGATGCCAATGTCTATCATGGGTTAACACGCTTTTATCCCATTCAACTTCTTCCACCAAGGGTTAAAGAGGAGTGTGAGTTATCTGCTCGCTCTCAGATGCTACATATCGTGCAAAGGGATCTTCAATAAATTTGGTAGATACTTATAGGTATGTTTTTACCAATCATTCTAAATAGTAAAATAATAATAATTATGTACCTAATGATAACGAGCCCGATATCTCATTTGTAGTGAAGACGGAGAACCTTTTCATGACATTTGTGGGTATCACAGTAATACCAATTACATCCTTGGAAATCCCTCTCTTATCGAAATTTCTGAACAAATCTCTCTAGGGAATTATTGATAAGGGTTGAGGCATAATGAGGAATTATTTTTACCTTTTAACTACTTCCCTTACCTCGAACATTAGGGAGGCGGAGGGAAGGAACATCATCTTACCACCTCGATGCCAATATCTATCATGGGTTAACACGCTTTTATCCCATTCAACTTCTTCCACCAAGGGTTAAAGAGGAGTGTGAGTTATCTGCTCGCTCTCAGATTTTTTTTTTTTTATTCACATTTACATCAAGTATTATCTTCTATTTTACATCCATTCTAACATTTTCTCTTTCATTCTCACTCTCCACATCCTTTGTTCCCGGTTTTAATGAGATGAACATTTGAAATGATTTTCACATGAATCCCCAAAGAAAATGGCAGAAGAGATTGAAACTGAGATGATACGATGCCGAGTGGATTATCTCTCGCTTTTTCAATTTAATTATTAAGAGTTTTAGTGAGAAAACTTCAAACAAGGGCCCCTTTCTCTTATTACCGACATCTCTTTGAACCAGCTATAAGGTAAGCTCTTGGAATATCTACATAATATCTCCCTAACATAAGAGTAATTAGGTATTCTTACTCTGATGTTGTACGTGCTGAATTGTGTGTGTTCAAAGTGTGAGCATTGAAACAGTGAAATAAATGTTAGGTATGGGGGTTTACCGTTTAACGTCTCTTTTAACAACTTAGGTCTTCTCATGACGAAGGTTTTACCCACCATTCGGCGACTAGCTACCCGCCTCCTCAATGTAACCTCACCCAGCCTGAGTGGAGCCAGGAACCCAGCAGCACGCGGATTCCCCAGATGGTCACCCATCCAGGTACTAACCACGCGCAACGTTGTTTAACTTCAGTGATCCGTGGGGAACTGGTGCATTCAACGTGCTGTCGCCCGGTGTGAAAATAAATGTAGCAGGTTCCTTCGGAATGTTGCGTTGATGCGAATAGCAATTCCGGAAATCGAACCCAGGACCAAGTCTAATGTGATACCCACTCGGCCACGGAGATTCTCTTCTTGGCATAATATTTCCGAATAGCTAGAGCAGGGGTTTACAACCAGCGGCCCGCGGGCCACATGTGGCCCGCCAGCCCATTTTTGTGGCCCGCGAAGCTTTTTGGGATTTGTTCTTACCTACCTAATGTAAAAAATTAAAAATAACAATAATAAAAATGGTTTGGTGCTCAGGAAAAAATCTTCGAAATTTAAAATTTTACTAAAAAAATCCCTCATGTTGAAAAATTTCGCCTGCGGCGCTCAAAATTTGATTGGAATGCGTTCCTGAAAAGTTGGGGGGTGGGGGGGGGTTTCTTAGAATTTTGACATCTCCACTAGCTTCAATTTTTTTCGTCAGTAGAAAATGTTTTATCTAAGTAGGGAGTAGGGGCCATGGACATATCAGGAGTAGGGGTCATAGACAATATAGACATATGTCATAATCATAAAGGATTCCCTAGGTATATGAAAGCAATCGAAATTCAATGCAGAAATATGAGAATGTCTCCTAGAGAGATTGGATCAGGCAGGGAGAGTCCCCTCTACTGGCTACGCCCTTGATTGCCAACAAAACTACAAAGTGAAAAGTAGCTATGAAATGTCAACAAAATCAAGCCAGGGGATAAATTAAGCTAAAAGAAAAGAAATTTTCAACTTACTCGGAAACTCCTATGTAGAGAAATACGAAGAAAATGATCCAGACAAAACGGGGCTTGAACTTGGACAGCATCCTGAAATCAAATTTCCCCCAGCTTGATTTTAAAATTAAATTTTGCCGTACATTAAAAGAAATCTCTACTTTGTAAATCGCTGAAATATCCGTCAATTAACTGAAAGCTATGTAGCTATGTACATATTTGACACAATATCAAACAGGATGAACAACATCTTCTCAACTGTGAACAATTAGAGAATACCTGCACACACGACGACCTAAAGGAAGCCAATCAGAGAGCTATTCAAGTTGCAAACTTCTGGAAGTTCAAGATTTAAAGGTGGTTCCGGAAACGGAAAGTAAGTAAGTATTTGACACAATTATTATAAGTTCCATATTAGAAGGCTCTGTGGATTGCATAATTATGTCTTCTAATATTCCCAGTCCTTGGTTTTAGGAAACCACATAGGTATATTGTATATATTTTTTTAATTTTATTTATTAAAAAAATATCTAATTTTATCCCTAATGCAAAGAGGATTAGGGTAACATGATTTTTCACCGAGATGGTAGGTTCTTACCTTTGTACTGACAAGGTAGACCTTAGTAGAAATTGCGAGATGAAGCACTTTTAGGGCATTCCGTTCGATATAGAAAATTTTAATTAATTAAATAAAATAGAAAAGCAATAAAATTGAAAATGGCACTACTCGTCAAGATGAAGAAAATTAGAGCGTATGGCATATTTCAGATAGTAACATGTACGTAAAGGTATATTTATTTAAGGACGTACCTATTTCGTATAGGTACCTACTTATCTGACACTCAATATTTTCGTATATTTTTCGATTATGTCTTATGGTATTTTATGAAAATAAAATCGAAGATTTTTAGGTAACTTCGATAGAAAATAGAAAAATAAGTGAGTACCTAAGTGACGACATCTTAATTCGGACAACCACCTTTTGTAACGGTCAATTTGATCTTCTCTTCTTTTCCTTTTTTGGCGTAAAGTAACCGTCCCTAAAATAGACAACAAGTTTAGTGAAATTAGGGATTTATGAAACCCAAAAATATTACGTTTTTCACAGTTCGCTTTTTTTAATAAAATATTTTTTATTATTTCTTTTTAGTAGATTATCCAAAAAGGGATGATGAAAAATAATGCCTCCCGGTCACTCACCTACATATTATGCTGTCTTCACGTCGTACTTCTTCAGTATTCTGAAACTTTTTTTTCTTCTTCATTTTGTGCGATTAATTCTCTTGAAATGTTCACTGCAGGCGCATGGACCCAGGATGCAGTAGTTCACTATTGTGGGACACAGTTAACCCGTCCAGGGGTAACTTTGGACTCTGTAACATCCCTATTTGGAACTCTGTAACATCCTAACTTGGTACTCTGTAACATCCTAACTTGGCACTCTGGAACACTCTAACTTGGCACACTGTAACATCCTAACTTGCTACTCTGTAACATCCTAACGTGGCACTCTGTAACATCCTAACTTGGCCCTCTGTAACCTCCTAACTTGACACTCTGTAACATCCTAACTTGGAACTCTGTAACATCCCAACTTGGAACTCTGTAACATCCCAACTTGGAACTCTGTAACATCCCAACTTGGAACTCTGTAACATCCTAACTTGCTACTCTGTAACATCCTAACGTGGCACTCTGTAATATCCTAACTTGGCACTCTGTAACACTCTAACTTGGCACACTGTAACATCCTAACTTGGCACTCTGTAACATCCTAACTTGCTACTCTGACGTCGAAAAGAATCTAGAATATTTTTTAGTCCTCTTTTTCTTCTTTCATGTACTTGAAAATATAATTAGGTACTTTTTTTCGAAATGCCACTTGTTGCTCAACTAAATTTTACATATTTAAAGTTTAACCTGCGAAATCTTCAGTTATTTATTATAATTTCCAGGAATTTATCATGGTCCTGCATTTTTTTTTAACAATATATAAGTCCTGTTTAAAATTAAATAAATGGACGCGAACGACATTAGTTTAAGCGAACAATAGAAAAAAAGAAATGAAATGAAAAATCATGGATGTAAAATTTCGAGACTTCATTCCGTACTCTCAATGCATAATAATTACAGCTTTATTTTTACAGGTAAATATACTTTCTTCCAAATACTGTCGAATAAATACTATACGATAACAAGTGAATAGATAGCACATAAATAAATAATACATCATGGGTTACAGGATAATTTGACAGACAATAATAAATAATAATATAGACTATTTGGAGGGAATTTCTACCACCTAAAACATGGGTCGGGAATTATCAAATCGAGTTATGGATGCCTTTAACAAATATCGTTTCACTTGGCCATGGATTTTTGGTTAACAAAAGTTCGTAACTTCCACATTTTGGCCCGTCGAAGGCTGAAATATTTGGTACAAACACTAACACCGATATTTATGAAGAAAATATACGACTCTCAAGTAGCACTCAAGCATCAAATTCAAACATCTGATTGGCCAAAATTGACTTCAGTCTGACTTGAGAGCGAGAATTTTTGTTCATATATACGGGTGTAAGTTGTAGATAACAAATGTCAAATCAATACCTACTTTAACAAAAAATCAAAATAATCTTAGGTAGGTAGATCTGCTACTATTTAGACTAGGCCTAGCAAAGTAGTAAAAAAAAAATCCTTTTGAAAATACTAAAGAAGGGACTATTTAAACCTATCCGAGCATTGCAACATTTTAAACAATTTGAACAAAGAAGGTAACTATATTAGAGGTCTTAGGTTCACAATCACAGTCACTAGTTAGATTATTTTATTGTTAGCTTTCTAAATATTATGTATGTATTTAACTTTGTATGTTTTTCAGTTCATTAGTAAAGAGAGCTTTGCCGGTGAATATACACCCCCGTTTCATTATTAGATAAAACTAAACTTACATGGAAATTGGAAAAAATACATTTCGAAAATATTACATGGCTTTACTTGACTTGCTTCTTGGAATAACCAAGTAGTCAAACAACCCGACATTTATAACAACCTTGTTTAAAATATCTAGTGACTTTGATTCCGAACCTCAATCCTAACTTGGCAACACTCTGTAACATCCTAACTTGCTACTCTGTAACATCCTAACGTGGCACTCTGTAACATCCTAACTTGGCCCTCTGTAACCTCCTAACTTGACACTCTGTAACATCCTAACTTGGAACTCTGTAACATCCCAACTTGGCACACTGTAACATCCTAACTTGGCACTCTGTAACATCCTAACTTGGCACTCTGGAACACTCTAACTTGGCACACTGTAACATCCTAACTTGGCACTCTGTAACATCCTAACTTGCTACTCTGTAACATCCTAACGTGGCACTCTGTAACATCCTAACTTGGCACTCTGTAATACTCTAACTTGGCACACTGTAACATCCTAACTTGGCACTCTGTAACATCCTAACTTGCTACTCTGTACCATCCTAACGTGGCACTCTGTAACATCCTAACTTGGCACTCTGTAACCTCCTAACTTGACACTCTGTAACATCCTAACTTGGCACTCTGTAACGTTCTAACTAGGAACTCTGTAACGTTCAAACTTGACACTAGAAGGGTGTAAACGAAAAGAATCTAGATTTTCTTGTAAATGATAGATTTGAAATTTATTCAAAAAAGTATCTAACATTAATATTCTTAGAGTACCAACCTATTTATTTGTTATTCAAAAGTTCGTCGCTCTTCACACCTAGAGGTAGGGACAACCGTCCCAGAAGATGGGTTAAGCTTATTCGAATCTACACCTAGAGGTTTGAATATTTCCTCCACTACGTAGGTACCTACCTACCTACCTACCTACTTCTACAGAAAAAAATAACAGAGACATTTTCTGAGTGGAAATGATAATATTATGATACGAACACACGAGGTAAAGCTCATGGGAATCTACCTAGAGGTTTGAATATTTCCTCCACTACGTACCTACCGAACCATTTTCTGTAGGTACCTACCTACTTCTACAGAAATAAATAACAGAGACATTTTCTGAGTGGAAATGATAATATTATGATACGAACACACGAGGTAAAGCTCATGGGAATCCCGAACCTCAGAAATCTCAGCGACATTTTTCGAGAATACTTTCGAGAGTAAAATTTTTCAGTGATCCAAGTTAAACATTCCTAAAGAGGATTCAGCCAGGTTTAAGAAGCGTTTAAAATGGTCCACTTTCGTATACATAAATACTTATATGGTCCTACCTAGTACCTAGGGTTTCAGAAACAAGAGTCAATAAATAATATTTAATATTTATAATAAATTATTCCACTTGTAACAACCAAATTCTTACTGAAAAAACGCTCAAACAAGGACTTCAGTGAGCAGTTAGTGTGAAAAAACACTTTGGAGTATTTCACTTTTAATCAATTTATTAAATTTAGACATCCTTTGTAAATACTATTTACTTATGTTGTTTATTATTATTTTTTTCGATCGGCCTTTGTTGCTTAGTGCGAATAAATAAAAATCCAAAAAAAAATTAGCCAATCAGATTGCTTAAACCGAGATTGAAACGAGTTTAAACTCACTTTGTGGCTCCGGACCTGAGTATTTTCTCACTAGCCAGAATTAAACCTCGATTCCACGATCCGAGGCAGGTTTCTTGTTCTTCTGGAGCACGACTTCATAGGGGAAAGTTGGATCTGTCGTTCTCGTATGCCACACGTACACCTGAAACAAACATATAATAATGTTATCTTAAACAATCTCTTATCAGTCTTATTGCACATACAAGGCTAATAAAATATGTACATTTGAAATTAAATTCAGTTTTTTGTTCCCCCCCCCCCATCGAGACAGTTTGGTTACAACTTGGTCCTGATCAAGTCTAAAGGGGTGCTTTTTCCGAGTGAGGTCTACAGTTCCCTAAACCACTAATAGAATAGAATAGAATATACCTTGTTTATACTGCTTGAATGAGACTAAAAAGTCCCTTTACCCCAGCAGTCTCGTATATTTTACAGATTAAAAACATAGTACGTACATTAAAAACATAGAACACCTTGCTTAATTTTGTACAAACCTTGGTACAATTCTCAGCCAGAGGTTCCAGCTCCTGGGCCGAGGACAGGACTTTCGACAGGATCGCACTCTCCTGATATCCTTTCTGTACATCAAACGAAAACTTCACATTCTCGTTCTTCTTCATCAGGTCCAGGTTGATGGCAAAGCCCGCCATATCTATGGGATAAGGGCGCTGAGGGGCCCACATACTGTTGAAGCCGATGACTTTGCCATCCTGTACCACAGGTTTCTCCACCTTGAGTCCTCCAACCAGACCCACGGGCCAGATGCCAACCTTCTTGATTTTCCGCATCTGGAAAAATAAGGATTATAATTATGACCTATTTTTAAATTACTTTGTGTAGGTATAAAATATGAGGAATATTTTTTGGGGTCAAGTTTAAATTAATTATATTTATTGTTTGTGGTGACTGGTGAAGCTATGTAGGTATCTCATCATTACTAAGAGCCTCCTTTGGAGGATGGAAGCTGCTTTTTAACAATGAAAAGTAATTGACTTTGGCTAGATTATGCTATAATTAAGAGGAATAGTAAATTCATGTAAAATAAAAGGTAATGGAGTGGAATACATTACATCCCTTCAGGCACACCATTTGAAGACCCCACGGGAAAAAAGATGGGAGTCCACCTTTTCTCATTTTGAGAAAATCGCGTTTTAAATTTTGAAACGCTATTATTAAATGCTAACACTTGGGATTTTAATTTTTTTTTCGCTAATCAGTGGAAAATATTGTTGAGCATATATCCTATGGTGA
>NW_007377733.1:11539-23454 GCF_000475195.1 Diaphorina citri
GAAGTCAATGTTGCTTTACCTTTATCTCATAAAGGTAAGAGGTGTAAAGAAAAATGGGAATGGACAAAATTGTTAATTTTTTGGGAAGAAATTTTTCCAAGTACAAAAGAAAATTCAAATCAAACAAAGTACTTGTTTTAAAAAGAACCGCGCTTGTAAAAATAAATTTCAACCAATCAGAACACTGTTTATAATATTACAGAAATACCAACTGCAGAAATCAAAAGGATTTCTCTCGTTGCCTTAATTAATAGGAGAATTTGAATGGTGAAACAGAATTTTGAAAAAATGGCGCATAATCACTAACGGTCGATTAGTCTGATGAACCATATTGTTAGTGTTGGTGAAATCCACCATCTATCAAGTAGGTAAGTAGGTACCTCCAATTAACACCAAGTTGGTTGCATGGTCAGTGTAAGGATTAAATAAGGATTTGATACAATCTCTGTTTGATTTTCAGTACAATATTTTTTTCTATTACAACAGTTATAGTAAAGCTAAACTAGATTTTTTTCATACTTACATTTTGAGAGAACTCCTAACATCCACAAGAGCACAATAATAAATATTACTAGGGCAATGATTTTCTTTCTTTTCTTCATATTATTATCACCGAACTGACCCAAGCTATTGTATTTTATTTTCACACTGGGATGTGAGGTCATAATTGGACATGGAATTGTCTTCTTTCAGAATTGAAATGCATTACTCAGCCTGAAATGAAAAATACAATCATTAACCCTTGGGTTTTAAGTCTCAGATTCTTTTTTAATTAGATTTGTGTTCATTCATTTTGGGATATTCTTCTATGTTTAACACACCATAATTGGTTGTGCCTAGCTGATTGATCAAATAAATTAATAAATTCTTTTTTTTTATTGACATGTGATTTGAGCTCCTGTTTCTTACAATATTAACTCTTGGGTTTTATGTCTCGGATCCTTTTTTTATTAGATTTGTGTTCATTCATTTTGGGATATTCTTCTATGTTTAACACACCTTAATTGGTTGTGCCTAGCTGATTGATCAAATAAATTAATAAATTCTTTTTTTTTATTGACATGTGATTTGAGCTCCTGTTTCTTACAACATGAGACTGTGGACTTAGTATTATACTTTATAAAGGGTACTGAACCACTGAAGTAAGGTCTGGGAGTAGGTACAGGCCTACAAAACAAGTTCATGTTGTACCTATTGATCAATTACCTAGATTGGCCAACAGTGACAAACCTAATATGTTTTGAATTTTAAGAAGAAATAAGAAAACTTACAAAATAGGAACCTATCTCATTGATAACATCTCAAATCTTACAGATAAGCAAAGATACTAACTTACAAAGATGAGTTGGTGACTTGGTTGTGTGGAACTTGCAAGGTAGGGTGTTTCTATTACTGATTGAGAGCTGGTAGGTACTCCTAGATCATAAGGTGTTTGTTAATTATTCAGCTGAAGATAAAATAGGTGTTTTAAATTGAATAAATTAATTTATTTAATTTGATTTCAAAAGACAACAAAAAACACATTCCAGTAATAAGTAAGGATAAGGAACCAAACTGGCAGGTATGCACAACAGCTGTTTTTTGTTTACAAATTGCTAAGGCATTGTACAAAGACGTTTTGCGGGCATACACGCTGTTGCCAAATTTCCGCAAATAGAAGAACGCAGGGTAGCAGTCCAGAGGTAACGCGCTAGCTTGCCATGCAGAAGATCCCGGGTTCGATACCCACCATGGACAAAAATTTGCACTCGTATTTTTATTGAGAATACTTTTTAACGGGTTAATTTCTGGTCTTCTCGTGTCGACCCAGCACCTAAATGGGAAGAATAATTGTCTCTTATCGCTTATCGCCCATTTTATGAGGGACATAAATTATTTTATTATTAATAAATTTAGGTAGTTACCTACCCAGTTACTACGGGATGGGCATGCTACGACACAGACAATATGAGTCTAATATACGTAGCAAGCTTACCTACCTGGGTAATAATGGCAAATAAAAAACTCCAGCTTTACCTGTAGCACAATAAATACGTATGATTCAAAAATGAAATTTTCTTTATTTATTTATTTTTTTTTTTTCAATTTTTTTCTGTGGAAAAATATGAGAACACATTATTTTTATTAGAAAAATAAAATTAATGCTTTTAGCTTTTAGAATTTTGAAAGATTTAAAAAAGAATTGTGTGTAATCTCGTGTTAATCCCATGGGATACCTACCTAACCATATCGGGAACTTCGGGAAGGTAGGTACCTGGCGAAATATTTCTGGGCGTTTCTTTAGACGACAATGGAAAAACACTGTCACTCGACAAATCGAAACCTCACATAAAACTACCTACCCACAAATATATCCTGAGTTTGGATTCACACAGTTTCGAGGTCCGACCTGCATTCAACCTAGTTGACCCGGTATATAGTTAAAATTGGTTGAATTCGGAACTTTCGGGTAAGAAAGGTCATATTTTCCTTTCGCAAATTTCAGGTGGTATATAATAGTGAGGAATAGGAAAATGGTACAATGCCTGACAGTGTTCCATTTCCCATTTCCCCATCCTCCAGCCCCCATCATTATAATAGAATAGAATAGAATTGACCTTGGTTATCCTGCTGGGATAGGACTGAAAAAGTCCCTTTACCCCCGCAGTCTAACCAAGGTACCTACGTCTTACCTCCATGAAAATCGCGAAAGTTAAAAACGCGTAAATTCACGCATGTCAAACCTATTTGTAATGCTAGAAATTCAGACTTCTGAATTTATTTCATCCCAAAAGATGTGTCCCTAGGTCTTCTGGATCTCTAAAGGTCCCCTGTGGGTGTGGTACCACCAGAGCTACCACTACCCGAATGGTGATAGTGGGTAGATAGATATCTCGAGCCTCATTATAGCTCTACTTCATCCTTAAACGCCCTGACGTAATCGAAGATTAGGTAGGTTCCCTACACAAATACATTTTATTAATATTTTTTTTTTTATTTACCTATTTATTTTTTATACAAAATCATTGGTACATTTTTGGCTGGATCATTGAAATGTTGGCTATCCTAAATGAGCTAAGCACCAATTTCTGAAAATTTCACTGGAGGGGAAAAATCATCTCATTTTACTCATATAGCTCACAGGTGGTCGGTCGTAGGAAGAGTAAAATAATAAGGTACCTATTCTTGGTGCGTGAATATTTGAAGAAAGCTGGGAATGCTTGGAGGCCTTGGAGACTACGCCCTCTGACAAACTCATGAAACTGAAGATCCGGGGGTTAGATATTTTCTGTTCTTTTTTTTACACCTGAATTTGTATCTACGGGTTCATGCCTCCTCCTTCTTCTATTTATCAAATTCATTTGTTTATTTTACCTGTACACAGGTCTCCTAAGTTAATATATAATAAAGCTCCAATTCCGTAATTTGGCACACAGCTCATTCAGGACAACGAACATGGGAAAGTACATGTACTTAAATCATGCTCTCTCGATTTCTCTCCTCGTCCACACTGGACCCCACACTGCTTCCTCCACATATCTGCATCTCAATCTCCGCCAGCCTGTGCTCCACCTCCCACTGCTGCGTATTCAACTTCACATTCAACGTAGCGTTCTCCGTTTCCAACAGAATGAGCCGTTCCCGTAACCGTTTTATTTCCGCTATAAAGGCCTCTTGTGACATGGACGATTTCTCATCTCGGATGTCCTCTTCGAGCGTTTCGTTTGACTGTAATCGCTCCGTGTCGTCTGTCTTGTTGCCGTCCTCGTCACCAGACTTATCGCTTGTCGTCTCGGGTTTGCCGTCACCTTTCTGGATGTCGTGACCTACAGGAGACAGACATAGGAATATGATTAATGAGTGTGAAACATGTAGGGATGAGTGTACATATGTAGATAAGGGTGTTTAAGGAACATATTACCCTGATGGACAACGCCTGACATTTGCTAATAAGTCTAATAACTATGAACAGGACCGTGTGGGGTGAGCCATTTTTTCCCCTTCATCCATCATCCTGATACATCACTCGTTAGCGGAAAAAAAAGCTCACACCATGCGACTATTTATAATACGGTGACATTGGTGACCAGAATAATTCACATTAGGAAACTCTAAATTAATTTTGTCCATGTTCCGTTAAAATTTCGCACTTTCCATTTCCCACCTCGCGAAAGTTGTGACGTAATATTACAGAAGAAAAACTTTACGGAACCATTATAATAGTTATTCTGACGTCAAAATTTTGCGACATGTGAATGTTGTAAAGATGCTTTCAGGAATGCAGCCCTATTATTCTGGTAGGTATCTAGAGATACCAGACAGTAAACTCTTTTTTTTTTTTTTTTTTTTTTAAGAGGTTTGATAAGAGGAACTGTAACTGCTATGGTCTTAATCGTCCCGAAATTAACGTCCCCCAGCTAGAATAGAATATGAATATGTTTGTAAAATTGGGTCCTTTTTTTACTTTAATAACCCCAATGTCCCCGGGCGGTAATCGAACCCGCGGCCTAGCGCTTGCAAGGCAGACGCACTACCAACTAAGCTAACTAGGCTGTCAGTAAACTCTTTGAATTATTAATGGATGAAATAACGCTAAAACACACACTAATTCTACTCATAACAAAAACTGTACGTTTGATTGCCTCTAAAAGGCCGGAATGCAAAATGATACAAAAGTTTCTTTTCAAGACAAAATAAAAAGCAATTCAGGAATATTATTTATTGGACAAAAAAGAGAGGGGTTTAGGGGAAGTAAAACAAAAAAAGGTCATCAGAGTGCGTCAATTGAAACTGTTGAAGCTGGACATCACGACAGTTGAAATATTGTACCTACTCTTTGACGTAATTGAAGTATGGGGTATGAATTTGGGTTATAAATAAGTAAGGTATAAAAAGGTTCAAGTATAGGTATAAAAAGGTTTAAGTTTCTAGTAAAAATATTGTTAAAATGGTAAATAACGTAACGGGTTAACCCGATAAAGACCAAAAGAAATAGTGCATTCGAAGGATATCTAATCTGATGGGGGGTGGGTCTTACCCTCTCTTGCAGTTACGGTCGTATTATGGTCCGGTGAAGATCGTACTGATAGCGTAGATACAGTGGTTGCCCCGGCGTTTGACCTACAAATTTGAAATCGTCAACAAAACACAAGAGAAAAATCAGTTTCGTTTGGATTGTGCTTGAAAAGTGACGTGTGAGGAATGATTTTACAGTGTTTGGTGCTTTGAGGGAAACTATCACTACTTGTGCCCGTGGATCAAAATTTTTACCTCCATGAAATTTGTCTAACTAGGTATAATTTACACACAAATTCGTCTTAGAGTTATTCTACTAAACTAACTAAACAAAGATCAACCATGAAGATATTTGTGGTTGATAAATTTAATAACGATAACAATGAAGGTGCCCAGCTCATAAAGACCCAAGGAGACATTGAGAACAAAACTGGACTAAAATCTACGGTCGTTACAACCTAGTTCTGTAGAACGCTATGTCCTGGTAAAGAAAACAGTAAGGTCGAGTTTTACCAACTGGACTAAAATCTACGGTCGTTACAACCTAGTTCTGTAGAACGCTATGTCCTGGTAAAGAAAACAGTAAGGTCGAGTTTTACCATCGTGCGGATTGTCTCAGGATTGAGTTCAATCCGAGGTTGACCTGGCTATTAAGTATAGGGATATCCTAGTTTCATATCAATCCCGATTTGGTGACCCCCAGCATTTTATTTGTCACAAAAGATCTAACCAGGTCGCAGTGACAAAGGCCGTTTACTAAAGCCAATCGCCCTACATATACCAATATAACCCCAGCATAAATGCCTAAACTGTACGAGTGTTGCACCTATGGGTAATGTGTAGGTAAGCTCTTGGAATAGGAAATGCATGTACCTGCAAGAGGGGCTGTAATGGGAACTCCTCTTGGTGGGATCTTTCATTTGTCACAAAAGATCTAACCAGGTCGCAGTGACAAAGGCCGTTTACTAAAGCCGATATCCCTACATATACCAATATAACCCCAGCATAAATGGCTAAACTGTACGAGTGTTGGGTAATGTGTAGGTAAGCTCTTGGAATAGGAAATGCATGTACCTGCAAGAGGGGCTGTAATGGGAACTCCTCTTGGTGGGATCTTTCGGGGAGATCCACATATCTTCTAAAGGCACTTTTCCTTTGCTCTCTATGAGGGCTGGTGTAGATTGACTCCTACTTGAAACAACTAAAAATTAAAAAAAAAGTAGCATGTCAAGCAGTGTACTTGTTTTCAGTTGCTGAAGATGTTAGCTAACGCCCTTGTGAGGTACTCGGGCATCCTAGGCAATTGGTACTCGTATTATCTACATAACGTGACTTGGAAGTAATAGGCCGCCCTCTCTAACTTTGGTATTGCTTGGAATGTTGTGGCGAAATATGCATTTTCCTTTGCAGTTAATACAAAAATCCTCGCTTTTCAATATTTCAGCGAGCTTCAACAATTCAAGTTCAAACTTTTTAGAGTAGGTATGTAGATGAAATAGGTATTATCTAAAAATTGGTAATTTTATATCCTAAGCTGTTCAAAAGTTAGAGGGGGCGAGACGTTATTCTGGGATGAATAGTAAATGTTTTGTCCCAGAGTGAATCCCAATTTGAGCTTGGGAGTTTGGAGTACCTACTATGAAAACACACAGTCTGCAAATTTGGCGTCAACAAAAAAGAAAGAAATCAGATTTATTCTGCTATGCCGTGCTCTTTGCTTTACAGAATCGGAATCTATGGAATTAAAAAAAAAAAAAAAATGAAATCAGATTTTTCTCTCCGGATATGTAGAAAAGATGCTCAGCGCTCTGATAGAGTAACAGATAAAATTTGTAAATGAAGCACCCCGGCAGCATAGTGTGTATCATACTAAGCTTGCACGCCGGAAGTACCAATGTTCCATTCCCGATAGAGTCGAAGCTTTTTTAGCGCTCTGTGTGGATTTCTCGTTGAATTCTGTCTCCTAAGGCGAATTTTAAAGCTTCTAAATATTCCGATTCTTAAAAGCAATGTTTCACAATTAAATATAGCAACCAGATTCAAAATGTTGCTACAGAAGAGAACGTCCTTCTCATAAAAAGCACAGAAACACATCAAACAATTGTCAAACACTAAAATCCATCAAACTAGTTGATGGTCTTTTGGCAAACAACTGGTATGCAGCAGATGTAGATATAGATTTGAGCCAAAAGTTCAAAATCAGAGAACCAAAAAGAACACAAACATAATACCTTAGGTAAGCACATGGTTCTGAAAAGACACAAAAGCTGATAACACACAAAACTTCTTACCAATATTTCATGCTTAATATTGAATACCTAGCTGTGGTACACAATGAACCCCATTTTTTATATGTTTTATTGGTATTCTGGTATCAAACGAACACTTCAGAATCTAAACCTGACTATTGCAAAATTAGGTTGTATCAAAATTAGGATTTAGAATTAAAGCGTGTATTAAACCCAATAATAGACCATTTTGTTATGTTAGCCAAATTTTGTAATATGGAACTGCAGACAATTTTTTTTTTCTAGATACCTAAATGTGAGTACCAGGGGGGAAACACATCCTCTGAATGCTGTCTGGTTCTAAAAGTACCTGATACTAATATGGTCCTCGCATTCCTGAATTAAATTTGTACCTGTAGTAAAATAAAATAGCGCGGTTATTTCAAATCACATAAAGCGCATTTCCTATAATACTCATGCATTCAATAATGCCACCTCAGTTTACAGACGAAAGTTGTAAGAATTTAAGTGAATTTAAGTAGGTACCTAATCAGCGAATCAGCAACGATCGATGGAAAAAAAATCAAAGTTCAATCAAAATTTTAAACCAAAATTAAGGGCCTTAAAATCCCAACTTTTTAGAGGCCCTTTGGAAACTCGTCTGTGAATTAAGGCGACATGAATTTGAACCAAAGCTAATCTTAATTGTATAATCATCTTGATTTCAACACAACAAATACCAAAATAAAAAGGTTTAACTTATCAAACCAAAGCACACAAAAACCAAAAAAGAACACAGAGGTATTTTGAAATAAGTACCAGGTCGGAGAGCCTTTGCACTAGAGGCAAAGAGAGCACTTTTCAGTTTGTCAGGTATATCTAGAAGCATACACAAAAATCAGTTTGTTTCGTGTGTATTTTTCGTCAGTAAACTCTCAAAAGTTTCTTCTTTCAAGAAGCTAACTGTAGAAGGACGTACCTTTCTTTTCAGATTTTTAAATTCGAACAATTGACCTCTTTCCTTCGTTAATGGTAAACAGGAGTTCCAAAAAATTTTCTATTCACCAAACATGGATTCCATCATAAAAAGGGAATAAAATTCCAAAGCTGGAGGACTGAACAACAAGAAAGGGAATTGGTGGGTAAAGAATTTTAATTTTTAGTAAAGATTAAAAGAAGGAAATGAAGAGTCTAGAACAGCCATTCAATGAAACTTCACTTTACCAAGTCCAAATAAATTAGATAGTAGCTAATTAATTAGAAGAGAAATGAGTAGATAGATAGTGGAATACATTAAATAGATATACAAAAAACAAGAGACAATAGAAAAGTGTACTTAAAATAAATAAAGGGTGAATAAAAGAACAATAAAAATTCGAGAAAAAAATGTATTGCAAAACTTCACATACGTAATTGTCTCTTTAGATCAGTCTTTTTGCTGGCACAACAGGTGGTTAAAGATCACTTTTTTGAATGAAGTAAGTTATTTAAACTTAATTAATTCAAATGTGACCTTACCACCCGGGTTTGGACAAAGGATTTTCAAATAATATCTGGATGAGATGAGTTCCGGAAATATATTTACCAAGATTTTTACCTGCAGTGCCCATATTCAATATGCTGATCTCACCAAAATACGATCCTGCTCGCAGTGTAGCCAGGACGGTTTTACCGTTGTCAGCTACAACTTGGAGTCGACCCCTATTTACAATGTACATTTCTTTACCAACTTCACCTGAAATAAACAACAATATATTAATGTGATTTCTCAATATTTAGCCTTAAGATACCATGTTGTAATATGCTGTAAGTAAAACATGGTATCTTAAGGCTAAATATTGAGAAATCACATTGATTGATCTCAGGTACCATAAGCTTTGTACAAAACAATACAACAATATATTCTGATAAATAATAGTAGGTATAAATAGGTACCTACTAAAAAATCACAAAAAAAAAGAAAAAAAAAATCTGGTGTGAACATCACACGACTTTCCTTATCCTATTGAATGATGCTTATTTGAGTGTTCTTTTACCATGTATAAATATGCAAATACCTGGGTGTGAGTCTGGACAAAGCCATGAGTTTTACACCACATTTTGAATATGTATACTAGAAAGTGGCATATTTCTATTTAACAAAACTCAAATGGATGAACTTCAGATTCTGCAAAACAAATGTCTATAGTGTTTGTGTTGGTGAAATCTGCCATTTGAATTGCAACAGGAACCCCTTACAGAACACATATTGTAGATATGTTGAATTGTCTTGGTATTCTCAACGTCAGGGATACTTAATATCCTGGTGCAAGCCTAGTGTGATACCCACTCAGCCACGGAGGTTGCTAGGGCCTATGATACATATTTGCTACTAACATGGGCCCTTCTTGAAGGGAATAATTGAATTAACCTTCTACCTTCCTAGGCGCCTACTACTTTGGAATTCGGGCCAACGATAGCAAATTCATAATCCACCCGGCTTATCAGATAATGCTGAAATATGAGCTACTACTAAATAGATATTTCAATTTGCCTAGGTGTCCAAGTTCTGATTCCATAGACTAGACGGAGCCGAATGGTTTGCCAGTGTCAGGTTTTTATACGGGGTGTTTCAAGCAAAATAGATTCGAATTTCAGGAAGCTGAAGAAGTTTAGGACTTTTTCAGGAGGGAAAGATATCAAGGCTTTTGAATTTCCTTGATAGAAATTTTGGGAAGTGATAACTTGTATGAGCCTAAAGGGAATGTTGCATTTTTAGGTGTGTCCACACATAGTCGACCAGATGTCGATTGACATCGATTGAATCGTCCACACTGCCTCGACAACATAGATTCACCTCGTTGATCGACCATGTTTGGACACACCTTTAGATTTACACAAAAATCGATTATTATTATTATTATTATTATTATTTTTTTTTTTTGACAATCCGGTTCAAAAAATCCAGTTCATCCTGTAAGATAGGAGAACAATATTGACTACTGGCTATATTTAGAGATGAAGGGAATCTGCAGTGGGATCGAGAGGATTATCAGGTCGCCTCAGAACACGCGAATTTTTTCTCTCAAGGTAAGAATTTCTCAGCATTTTTCTTCGGGATTCTATTTTTAATTACATTTCCCCTCCCTCCGTCTTTTCTTCTTCTTATAATGAATTATTTTGTTCGTTTTCGTTGAAAATAAATTAAAATGGGGTTCTTTTCAGCGGGAAAAAATATTCAAATTAATGTTTCCAAAGATGGGAGCTATAGTCGGGTTTTGCTATGTAGTTTAATTTTAATTAATACCTTTTTTAAAGACCATCTCGTGTCTCATTGGTGGAATATGACTGCATTTGGTATCTACCTACCTATTCTACCAATCAGATAAAAGATAGTCGTTTTTAGACTTAGATGAAAAGTTAAACTAGCTATGGCCTTGGGTCGGATTAGCAACTGTGGACTTGAACTCTAACATACTGGGGTACATGAATGGATTAGTTCAATGGGGCTGCTTGATTTTTCCCGTTATTTAAATGTTTAATCCTATTTAAATTACTAACAAAGAATAATGGGACCTTCACTTTTCTAAAACTTTTTGCAATTTTTTGTGAGCTATCAATATTATTTAAAATTGCAGAAAACACTGGACCAAATTATTTAAAGACATAAAGCGGAATAAATTTCTAAACACTTAGATACTGATTGATACCATGCTGAGATGCTGTTTCCTAAACATAAAAATGACAGTAAAGAAAGGGAAGTAGCAATTTACAATATTGTTTCATGCAATAGGTATGAAGTTATAAGAAGAGTAATAATTTCAAAGAATAAAATACGTAAAAGTGATATAAAAATATTGAGAACAGAATTTCACGGTCCAACTTATTGTTTTTTGAAGCAAAATCAAAAAATCCTGACATTGTGCATATTTCTTTGTGAGCATATTTCATCGTGTTTTTTTTTTTTTTTTTTTTTTTTTTTTTTTTTTTTTTTTGGTGATTTTTTTTTTTAAAAATTTAAATCCCTCTTCCCTTTTTTTTTTTTTTTTTTTTTTTTATAGGTAACTTGATTTTTGAAAACTTAAATACCTCATCCTCTGTATCCGGATATTTTCGACTACCTATGAAGCACTAAAATATTATTTCACCTTTAGCCAACACCTGCAAAGTGTTTAGAGCCTAGGACGTTTTTGATTTTACTAACTAGACAGAGCCCTTGGGTGATGGCTTTTTGGAAGTCATTAATACCACCTACCTACTTCAAACATAAATTATTTTGGGAAAATGAAAGAAATTTTACACCCAGCCATAGAAGGATACACTATGATACCTACATATTCGTATTTAAAGCGGCCTTATAAAAAAAAAAAAAAAAAAAAAAAAAAAAAAAACAAAAAAAATTTAAAAAGGCCTTAAAAAAAAAAAAAAAAAAAAAAAAAAAAAAAATCGACCAAACAGTATCAGAATTATACTGATTTCAATTCCATTCTAGCTGTAACCATTCTGTCTGAAGAGTATGCTGTGTCATTTTGGCAACCCAAGCTTTAGGCAGTCCTTCAATAAATTTTATTGACGTTTTCTCTCTCCACTACTGGTTGGTCGATTTTGGTAATTTTGAGCACCATAGGTGCAGATTTTATGCAATAGAATCAAGTCAAGATGAAGGAAAATATTAGCTACTAAATAGAAATATTGACGAAATAGGTAGATTCA
>NW_007377733.1:24366-53607 GCF_000475195.1 Diaphorina citri
AGCAAGAATATTATAATGGCATTTACCTTTCTCCAAAGGTGTTCGTTTGTACTTCTGCAGTCGTTTGACGGCTATGGATTCCAGACGGACTCGGGCGGCTGGGTATTCCTTCAGGACATCCCACATGTCTGTTTTGGACAGGACAAACAGGTCGCTGTACCCCACAGATCTCACAGATGCTGTTCTCCTATTGCCTGGAAATGGTGAGGGTGAAATACCTATGCATTAGTCAGAGGTAAAATATGCATTGTATAGTCGCATAAGTAGTCAATTCCTGAAAGGGATGGTGTTCCAGATTACAAGCTATAAGTTACTCGTAAATATGAGCAAATTGGATAGCAAAATGTTAATAATAAAGCATGCGACAAACGCCTGTAATATATGCAACACCGAACCAACACCATCCCGGCCTTTCAGGAATGACCCTCAAGGGGACATGGATAAACATTGGCCTCGGAAAAGGTATATCCATGTCGGTCCAGGTGCCATATTCGGTTTAGGTTTGAACTTTTATAATTTATAAGTCTTATCCGGAAGTGAGTATGGCGCTTTTGACTTTCAAAATATTTGTTAAACTATTTATAAATCGTTCCCAGAAAGAAGGGCCTATGATACAATCAAATCAAATCATGAATCTTTGTGTTAAAGCAGAGAGAGCTTTCTCACAACTTTGTGGGTATCACAGTATTACAAGTCTTTCATTGGATTCCATCAACAAAAGATTTTAACGAGTTAAAGAAATTGTCTAGAAAAAACCAAACTGAACTAAGGACAATTATATTTATGAACGAAATACTGGCTCCCAAGCTACACTGAAGCACCAATACCAAACATCGGATTGGTCAAATTTTGTTTCAGTCTGACTTGAGACAGTCCCACTTGAGAGCGAGAAATTTTGTTCATAAAATGGGGTGTAACATTCGCCGGAGGGAAATTAATTTACAAGGGGGAAAAATACACGAATTTTAGCAAGAATATTATAATGGCATTTACCTTTCTCCAAAGGTGTTCGTTTGTACTTCTGCAGTCGTTTGACGGCTATGGATTCCAGACGGACTCGGGCGGCTGGGTATTCCTTCAGGACATCCCACATGTCTGTTTTGGACAGGACAAACAGGTCGCTGTACCCCACAGATCTCACAGATGCTGTTCTCCTATTGCCTGGAAATGGTGAGGGTGAAATATGCATTAGTCAGAGGTAAAATACACATAGTATACCTAGTCGGATAAGTGGCCAATTCCTGAAAGGGATGGTGTTCCAGATTACAAGCTATAAGTTGCTCGTAAATATGAGTAAATTGGATAGCAAAATGTTAATAATAAAGCATGCGACAAACGCCTGTAATATATGCAACACCGAACCAACACCATCCCGGCCTTTCAGGAATGACCCTCAAGGGGACATGGATAAACATTGGCCTCGGAAAAGGTATATCCATGTCGGTCCAGGTGCCATATTCGGTTTAGGTTTGAACTTTTATAATTTATAAGTCTTATCCGGAAGTGAGTATGGCGCTTTTGACTTTCAAAATATTTGTTAAACTATTTATAAATCGTTCCCAGAAAGAAGGGCCTATGATACAATCAAATCAAATCATGAATCTTTGTGTTAAAGCAGAGAGAGCTTTCTCACAACTTTGTGGGTATCACAGTATTACAAGTCTTTCATTTACTCAATCATCATATTTATTATCGCTCGTCTCTTCGACTTGTAATGCCGCCACTGGTCGCTACTCGATTAAAGTAGCTACTCAATTGTCCTCACGAGGCTGAGTGTACCCCGAACTCCAAGCACAGAGCCGAAAAAAACCTCGGCCCCGCCGGGAATCGAACCTGGACCTCCTGCGTGCAAGCCTAGTGTGATACCCACTCAGCCACGGAGGTTGCTAGGGCCTATGATACATATTTGCTACTAACATGGGCCCTTCTTGAAGGGAATAATTGAATTAACCTTCTACCTTCCTAGGCGCCTACTACTTTGGAATTCGGGCCAACGATAGCAAATTCATAATCCACCCGGCTTATCAGATAATGCTGAAATATGAGCTACTACTAAATAGATATTTCAATTTGCCTAGGTGTCCAAGTTCTGATTCCATAGACTAGACGGAGCCGAATGGTTTGCCAGTGTCAGGTTTTTATACGGGGTGTTTCAAGCAAAATAGATTCGAATTTCAGGAAGCTGAAGAAGTTTAGGACTTTTTCAGGAGGGAAAGATATCAAGGCTTTTAAATTTCCTTGATAGAAATTTTGGGAAGTGATAACTTATATGAGCTTAAAGGGAATGTTGCATTTTTAGGTTTGTCCACACATAGTCGACCAGACGTCGATTGACATCGATTGAATCGTCCACACTGCCTCGACAACATAGATTCACCTCGTTGATCGACCATGTTTGGACACACCTTTAGATGGAAAGTAAAAAAAAGACAGGATTTTATCGTTTTCTCCCTCTTTTCAAAGAAAACTCGTCCAATTGTCCTCATCAGTCATAGTCGACTGGCCGTCGAGCCACATCGAAGGTGAATCTATGTGGTCGAGGCAGTGTGGACGGTTCAGTCGACATCGATCGACGTCCGGTTAACTATGTGTGGACAAACCTTAAGCTTTGACCATTGACATAAAGAGTGTGCTTAAGGCATGTGATGGTGCTCCAGTCCACTCGACCCCCTTTCAAAACCCGAATAAAATTGTGTTTCAAGTTTCAATCCCTTTGTGCAAATTCCCACTCACCTTTTCTACAAATATAATCGCCCGGAGAAAACAGGACAGGTCTCAGTCTTAGAACTAGCTCACACAGAAAGCCTGCCTCCGTGTTCTGAAAGATTTCAACCCTCTTCAAAGTATCTAGATGAACGTTGATTGCTATTTCAGCTTTGAGCTTATCTGGAAAACGAGGGATTTTGATATTAGTAAGGGATTAGTGCAGGCTTTTCACCAAGCTGAATTGCACAAGTTTTCTTATTCAAAGGGGAAAGTAGATAACGTCACACAACTCCCTGAAAAGATTATATTTCTGTACGTCCGAAATATAGATGAACTTGTTGGTTCTACATTTCATAAACTCTTTACCTATTATATAGGTATAATAAAATTTATGAAAACAAATTAAAAAATCTATAGGAACTTACGTAGGTAGATTGTCAAATTGAAAAATGTGTAGAAACATATTTACAAAGCACACTAAACTTTATAAACACCAGTACGAAAGCATTCTTATAAACTGGAGTTTATTATAAAGTTAATATATTAACTACCAAGAGTAAATAAAATTGAATAAATCCTATGAACGCCTAGAAACTATATTACATATGCAATGTGCTATAAAAGAAATAACTCCGCTCTGGCAGAGTGGTCGAGGTGTCTAGGCGCTCGACTCAACACCCAAAGCTATAGGGAGTGCTCGGGTTCAAATCCCTCCGAACGTCCTTTTTTTTCTTCATCTATTTTTTTTTTTATTTTCTTCATTTTGGGGCTTTTTATTACAATAGTAGGTAATTTAAAATCAGTTTAATAGAAATAGAGGAGGTGGACACCTTGCAATAATTAGGGTAAACGACTTTCTTTTTCATAGGATCTTTAGGCGAAAGTGTAATACCAAAAATTTGAGAACTCGAGAGTTCAGGGGAGCCAACCGTTTTGTCGCTATAGCTGAAAACCGCCAAAAAACGGTCGAAATCTGTCCAAAAGCGGTCAAAATACCGCCAAACACCAAAAACCGCCAAAAAGCGGTAAAATGCCGCCAACCGTTGCACCGATCCTAACCAAAAGTTTCGTGTCGCATCCCCAAAAACCTAAGAAATGAGTACTTTTAGACTCTCGAGTCAAGGCCGTATTCAGGGAGGGGGTGAGGGAGCCTCCCCTCTACCCCCTCTCGAGCTCAATTTTTATCCTTTCCTGTAGGCCAGACTCCGAAAATTACGACTTTTTCACTCTGATAACCCAGTTCCATTTTGCCAACTTCAAGGGTTGGCCAAATAATGAGTATTACCCGTTTTCACGTGCTGAGTAATTGCTCGTATCATGATTAGAGAGAGAAATAATTGATGTTCAAGATACAAGACGAGGGAGTTGAAAATTAATTCACACTCAAGAGGAAGGAAGGAAGCAGTGTTATTAAAGAGATTGTTTTTGTACTGTGTACAGAAAGGGATAATTAGGGAAATGGAAGATTTGATGAAAATCAAGATAGAGGAAGAATCGATGAACAGGTAGAGAATGGAAATAAATAATTGATGGAGTAAACGGAGAAATTAATGGATCTCAAGAGATAGAAGTATTGACACCTGTGTTTTACTGACTAGAGTATGAAACAAAACAAAAGTTGTATTTTCCGTTCGGAAACGGAACCTATCCGATGGCACGCCATCTTGGATTTTATCCAGATAAAAGTATGGTTTATCACGGATTTTGTGGAGGGGGGTCCCGATTCTGAGTCTGACCTACAGTAAAGGAGAAAAATGAAGGTCGACTGGGGGCCCCTCGCCTGCCGTGGGCGCTATCACGTCAAAAGAGGCGAAACGAGCCTCAGAAGCGAAGAAACTCGAAAAGTAAAATATTAGATCAAACTTACCAGGGACTACTTTGGGTCCATTGGCTGACATATACAAGGGACCGCTGCCATATTTGACTTGGTTGGGTGTGGCTTGGTTGGACACAATTGCGATTTCTTCAAGTTCATACTGTCCACCGTGGACAAGTTTGGTGCTTGATGAGCCAGGGCCTTGAAATATAAGAGAATATTAGTACATTAGTAGTTGGCCAAGGCCTGAATTATTATAAGAGAACATTGTTTAGACAAGGCTTGAGGACATTAGTTGGAACACTTTTTTAAAAGGTCCAATTTAGATTTTTTAAATTTCATTAAAACAACATAAAGACAAAGCAAATATTTTAAAATATCCAGGCCCTTCTTCACTAATCATTTGTGATTTTAGCCAGACACATGTGAGCAGTCTAATTTAAAGTCATCAGCGAGAGATAGTAGCTCTCAGCCACATGATGAGGACTAAAATTCCAAGTTTATTTGGATTTCTACAATAATGTAAAGTACAAAGTTCAATTTCTTACCTTCAGATTGTCGTCGTACCCCGTCTGTTAATGATTGCATCAGATTCGATGTAACATTTGACATAACATCTGCAACCACTTTGCCATAAGGTGGGATGGTTCAAGCCTCGCACTCATTTAATCCTAAATGTGACACTTCTTTGGATTTCAACAGGCTGCTAATTTTTAAATCCTCCTTTGAACATTGCATTTGAGTGTTCTTTATTTAACTGAGATTGAATTTACAATGAGCCTCGCGTTTCAATGCGTTTTGAAATGAAAATTATCACTTATTGACATGATTTTTGGTGTCTTTCAAGTTTACACCCTACTTGAATTTTACAATTGAGCGGGAGAACGCATGGTTTCATTTGAGTTTCACGTTTTGTAATTTTAACTTAATTCGTGATTATTCTCTCGTTGAAAATCAGGACTAAAATAGGGAGAGAATCTGAAACAAAGGAAAAATATTGGCATTTAAAAATTTGCACAAAAATAAATAAAAAATAATAGTAAAAATCATTATCGATGAGTACCTGGTAGTTCCCGGGTACTGATAAGTAGCAAACCGATTATAGCAATATTGAGGGTGTCATTTACCAACAATCGATAAATCGATTCTACCCACGTTGGAAAACGATCAGGTATTATCGCGCCCT
Organism: Diaphorina citri; assembly: GCF_000475195.1. Taxonomy (NCBI): domain Eukaryota; kingdom Metazoa; phylum Arthropoda; class Insecta; order Hemiptera; family Psyllidae; genus Diaphorina; species Diaphorina citri. The sequence goes on from NW_007377733.1 coordinate 30,075, forward strand.
ATCCGATATATTGGGAGCTTATCGGGATTTTATCCAGATAAAAGAACAGGTTGTGATAACATGTGTTATGTTGATAACGTTTCATTTTACGCACGCAAAGAGACCGCGTGTGACGATGTTTTGGCTAACTTCAAGTTAGCCTTTGAGTTTAGAGGTTGAGAAGTTGAACTGAAAGTTAAGGTGTATTTTCCTTTCAAGAAACTGTCGAAACCGGTTCAATTTTGGAATCTGAAATCCTATACTATGAAGAATAGGAAATCCAAGGTGGTGCGCCCGCCATCGGTATTTGTTATGGTTCCGAAAGTTTCACGAAAGGAAAATCCACTAATGGTTAACCTATTCTCCAACAGTCAATCCTTGGACAAATTAACCAACCGAGTAGCTCAGTTTGTAAGCGTGATGGACTAGGGATCTGGAGGTTTGTGGTTCGAGTCCAACTCCGAACACGAAGATTAAATAAATTAGCTAATCGCACAATGTTTATGTCTAATTTTACCCCATCAATCATCACTTTAGGAGTCCATAGGTGGCAAGGAAAGTAAAAAGTTTCATTCATAGCTCACACAACAAAGGTTAGAAGGAAACAGAGTCACAATATCCCTGCATTACTCTGCTGTATGTCCGAGGCCATTTCTTTGTTCAAAAAGCCTTTTATTATTGTGGCCATAACACTCCAGTGTCGGTGAATAGGGTACAATAAAGGGTCTTCTTTTGCTTCTCCTCCTCCTCCTTCTTCTTCTTCTTCTTCTTCTTCTTCTTCTTCTTCTTCTTCTATAAAAGAAATAACTCCGCATGAGAACGTGCAAATTTAGTAGTTTTGACACATCCACTAATAAAATATATTACCTATACATATAAATATCTCTCTCTCTCTCTCTCTCTCTCTACATGTACCTATAGGTACTCTGTTAGTGAATTTAATAAATAATAATGATTTAATGTGATAATAGAATTTATTAATCTATTACATGGGAACAGGGAGATGCATGTTTCAGAAGTAAAATATAAACAATAAATTAATTTATTACCTATGTCTTATTATTTGCAAAAGTTTTATGAAATAAAATTTCATTTCTGGTATATTTCTAAATTTAATAAATAATAATTAGGTATATCTCGAATTCTACATACCAGGTAAACAGCTGACAGCCTTTTCCTCGTCAGAGCATTTCTGAGTGAGCCACAAATAGTCAAACCATTTGATAACTTTCACCTGAAGGGCGTTTGGTACCCTTCGCATCCTCATGTAGGTTTTCACGCCGTCCAGTTTAGCTGAGAATCAGACGAGAACGAAACATTGGAAATTTAATGACAGGACTACTAGTATTTTTTTTATTTTATTTTATTTTTTTTATGCAGGTACCTATATTGTACGTAGAGTACTGCAGACTTGGGTCAAACAGTCTCACAGGAAAATCAAATCTTTTTAGAATTGGGACATTTTGTCTGACCATTTACCCTTTCAAATATTGCCCACACTGTCCAAGCAATTCAAGCATGCTAGTTTATGTTGTTTTTTGTTTTGAGAAATTGATAATTACCTTGAAATTCCTTCCTCGCTGCACTGACACTCGTGACAATATTAGCCACATGACCAAGCACCGTTGCAAACAACAAGAGTCCAAGGATTGGGATTTGTCTGACCATTTACCCTTTCAAATATTGCCCACACTGTCCAAGCAATTCAAGCATGCTAGTTTATGTTGTTTTTCGTTTTGAGAAATTGATACTTACCTTGAAATTCCTTCCTCGCTGCACTGACACTCGTGACAATATTAGCCACATGACCAAGCACCGTTGCAAACAACAAGAGTCCAAACAATAATTGAACAATAACGAAGAAATATTCTCCTTTACTTCTAGGCCGAGGTAAATCACCAATAGTAGTAAGAGCTAGCGTACACCAATAGTAACTCTGCAAATATTGCTTGACAACATCTGTCGTATCACTATCCCCATACACCCAATTCCTACTGCCAAACCCATCGTTCTTGTAGATAATATGATAGAGACAACCGTTCCAATGAAATATGACTAGCAAATAATGAATTAAACTCGAAGATCGAAATAGATTGGGATAATTTGTGTGTCTTTCAGTTCGGTCCATGAAGGCCCAGAATCTATAAATTTTGACCAAACGAAACAACCTTAAAATAGAATTAAATCCTATTGACAAATATAAAAAATCTAAAGGTAAAAGACACAAACAATCTATGTAAAAAGTCGTAGAATTCATGTAGTGATCCCGAAGTTTAGTGGAATCAGTTTGGAGGACTCCATCTTCTAAATAGCCTGTTCTGAAATGTATTAGGATATCTATCACATACATAAGATCTGCCATATAATCTAAACAAAACCATATGACGAGTGATTCCCCTGGAACAGAAAGCAAACAGGAGAGTTTATTTACAACATCATATTCCGTTTACAACGGTCCCTTAGGGGTTCAGATGGTAAACACGAGCTTTTTTCGTCTATTTTTCATCCGAAATTGTAATTTTTCGTGAGTAAACGCTACTCACATCCACTTCTAGGAAAATGTGACAGTTATTTCTTTTTTACTTTTCTTCCGGTATACCTCCTACTGAGTTGGGATTCCCTGCTGTGTATTCGTATTATCACCTAGCATTGGGTGTGTGTTCCTCACTTCCTCAAGTAGCAGGGGTGGTGGAGATGCTAAATTTCGTTGAGATAAACGTCGGTATTATTCAAGTTGAAAGAATAGAGAACACATACATAGGATTAGGTCCGAGACCACATCAGTTACTATTGCTAATTTTATCTGATTGTTTGTTAAGGGTCTGTGGCTATTATCTGCTACATAACTCACATTCTAAACAAATGAGAATTCATGCATCACATCGGATGTATTTTAGCTCGCGCCCGAACTTCCTAATTTCCAGACGAGCGCCTCTAAAACTTCCTCAACTTTGTCAAAGATTCTAAACAAATGAGAATCCATGCATCACATCGGATGTATTTTAGCTCGCGCCCGAACTTCCTAATTTCCAGACGAGCGCCTCTAAAACTTCCTCAACTTTGTCAAAGTTTTGACAGTTTTGTACAAAACTTACGATTAATTTCTTGGAACGCGAATCTATAGATGATAACCCAGAAGTTGTAGAGGAACGCGAGGGACACAATCATCGACCAGTAGTAGGAAAATCGTCCGGCCGGATCGAAGACGAAAGTGAGGTTTGGTCCGGATGATCGCGGGTATCTTTCGGCAACCCTGTGGACGGCGCAGTCCGCTCCAGTGTTGCCATGGAAACACTTGTCCTGCGTCAGATTAGACGTCAGAGGGGCAAGCTTGGCTTGGCGCACATGGGAGTCACGTCGGGAGCGGCAGATGCCCCCCGCTTTGGGTAGATCGAACTCAGACGGAGTAGAAGATATGTTGACCCCTCTGTTCACATACCCAGCCACGGAGGTCTGCGAAGACGAAAACAGTTTCTGAAACGAGAATTTAACAGACAATTTGCTATTAGGACACAGGAAGTTTTTCGACCAAGTTTTAAAATGGTTTCTGAAACGGGAAATTATTCATGAAAATGTTTAACTGAATAAGTTCTTGGTAACCTGTTTTTGTACACACACTAGGTAAAGCAAATTAAAAATTAATAAAAGAGAATTTAATTTGCTATTAGGACACAGGAAGTTTTTCGACCAAGTTATAAAATGGTTTCTGAAACGGGAAATTATTTATGAAAATGTTTAACTGAATAAGTTCTTGGTAACCTGTTTTTGTACACACACTAGGTAAAGCAAATTAAAAATTAATAAAAGAGAATTCGCAATTAGGATAAAAACAGAAGATTTTTGTTTACCTAAAGTTTATAAAATGGTCTCTGAAAAGAGTAAAAAGGATTCATAGACGGTATTAAATCTTGGGACAAAAATAGAACTTTATAATTATCTAGCTCTAGTATTATAAAACAACTTTGGAATATTTCTTAGGGTAGGGTATGTGCGAGTATGTATGTGGGTGTATAGCTATGCGTGTTTATTAAGGCGCTGGAATATTTCCCAATTTTTCTCTCTTCTTCCTGCATCTAACATTTTATATCCCTATTTTACGAGTGGAAATTTTTCTACAGTTTCCCGCCATGTAGGTACGGTACATTAATCTGCAAGATTAGTTTTTAAGGAGGAAGGGAAGCACGTTATCCTTGGAAGACACAGTAGGCTATTATTATCTACTATAACATATCCTCACAGGCATGGGAAGTACTCGTATCAACGACAACCGAAGCTTCGAGGTTCGGAAAATAAATTCAAAAAATGATACTCAAAATTCGTAGTAATGAGATTAATGAGGTAAAATGGGTAACACTGTGATGAGGTAATGACCCTCAAGGTCACGGATAAATTGTGTTTGTAAGCTCCGTCCTCATGGAATGGCGTAACTATTTGGATAAAAAATGGTTGTTCAATCACCGTTCTTATTCTATACTCAATAGTAATTAGTTTTATAGTAATTTTATAGTTCTACATTGGTCTGTATTACAGCATGCCCATCTCAATGAAAATACATAATAATAAAAGATCTAATCTAATGCTAATAATTTAATAATGATACTTACGTGAGGTTGATGGTGTTTGTTCCTACGAAAACGTTGGTTTATTGTTTCTAAAATGCAGTGGCGTAGCGTCCACGTAAGGCGTGTATGGCGGCCATACACTCGAAATTCACTCAAATACCCTTAAATATTGACTTTAAACAATTAATTTATTTTTATTAGATGAATAAAAATTATTATCCCTTAAAATTGTAAAAAAAATCCCTTAAAATCCCTAAATTCATTTTTATCCCAGTCAGACCTGAAAAATCCCCGAAAAGGGATAAAAATCCCACTGCGTCGGGATAAGATACAGTAAGAACACTATACAGGGCACCTTACACCGCTACATGTGTATGAAAGGGTATTACTTGCCCAACCTTCTATTTTGGTATGGAATTGGATGCGTGTTAATAGTGAGAATGTAGGACGCCTTAAGAACGGAGAGCGTGTACTGACTATGCTCCTATGCTGAGATACTCTTTTGAATGTGTGAATGTGAAGTATGTTTTGAATGTTTGAATCGTTCGTTGATTTTTGTTCTCGTTGTCGCTTGAAAAGATAATATACTGCTATTTCTCCCGCTCCTCTCACCCGGAAGAGTGGCCGAGGTGTCAAGGCGCTCGACTCAAGACCCATAGGTATTAGGAGTGCTCGGGTTCAAATCCCCCCCAACCGTTCTTTTTTTTTCATCTATTTTTTTTTTTTTTTTTTTTTTCATTTTCTTCATTTTGGGGCTTTTTTAAAATCAGTTTAATAGAAATAGAGGAAGTCCACCTTGCAATAATTAGGGTAAACAACTTTCTTGTTCATAGGATCTTTAGGCGAAAGTGTAATACCAAAAATTTGAGAACTCGAGAGTTCAGGGGAGAACATTTGGCGACGGAAAAACCGCCAGAAAACGGCCGAAATTTCGCACTTTGTCAGTTTTTTGCTTATAACTCCTAAACCGTGCATTCCATGCAATGTTTATGGGTATCAAATTTAAAGTACACATTTTTTTTTTTTTTTTTTGCTTTTTTAAAATCAGTTTAATAGAAATAGAGGAAGTCCACCTTGCAATAATTAGGGTAAACAACTTTCTTGTTCATAGGATCTTTAGGCGAAAGTGTAATACCAAAAATTTGAGAACTCGAGAGTTCAGGGGAGAACATTTGGCGGCGGAAAAACCGCCAGAAAACGGCCGAAATTTCGCACTTTTGTCAGTTTTTCACTTATAACTCCTAAACCGTGCGTTCCATGCAAAGTTTATGGGTATCAAATTTAAAGTACACTTTTTTTTTTTTTTTTTTTTCAAAGTTGAACAATTTTCCTAGCCAGGATTATCAGGCATACTAAGGCGAGTGTGGAACTGGGAAGGTAGGTAGGTACCTAGAAATACTTGTCTACGCCAATCCATGAAGAGCATGGATGATGGAAAAGTACCCTACACGCCTTACACTTGAATTTAGACCACGCTACGCCACTGACCTGGAGAATTATTTTCTGGAAACCTAGGTACACTTCAGTGTCTGAATGCTTTGGATACTTCGCTGGAATCTTTTAACAGTGGGTTTCACTTCACCACCAATGGGTCCCACTTTACCAGCGATGGGGCTCAGTTTATCAACAATGCGTTTCACTTCACCAACAATGGGTCTCAATTTATCAACAATGGGTTTCACTTCGCCAACAATGGGTTTCACTTCACCAACAATGGGTCTCAGTTTATGAACAATGGGTTTCACTTCACCAACAATGGGTTTCACTTCACCAACAATGGGCTATCGTCTATGTCCATGTAGAGGTAAGTTGGCTATCTGTTATTTTTGGGTTCTAATAGCTTTTGGGCTGTTTTCTACACCTCCTCTAAGGCCAATCTTACCACTGAGAGTTAACACTGTCAAAGGTTTTCTTTGATACTCATTTAACTTAAGCAGACCAGTTTTTCTTAAACAGGCTAGGTTTTTTTTTTTTTTTTTTTTTTTTTTTTTGATACTCATTTGATTTAAGCAGACCAGTTTTTCTTAAACAGGCTAGTTTTTTTTTAGATTAACTGAAAACTCTCTGTGGTAACATTAGGCATTGGGTAAATATTTTGACCGAAACCCTGACAAGTTATGAAACATTTGTTTTAAATCTTATGGATGCTTTGATTTTAAATCAACAGATTACTATTACGGTTTGATTTGTTCTTGGTGGGAAATTTACAAATGGGGCAATTTGGCTAGAATGAAGAATGGCAGGGTTACTCCTGAAGGAGCTCTCCCACTCAACTGATCCCTTCTTTCACAGTAAGCCTTAAGGACATTTTCCATCTGTCATGCTTGTCCGGGTGGCATATTCTAAATTTCACTATTCTCAGGCTGCTTTTACTAGAATGTGGGTATTTTTAAGGACAGTTTAAATCCTTACTTTTGGCACATGTCAGGAAAAGCAGAGTTTCTGTCAAGTCAGACAGAAGTGTAAAAACGGGAGGTACAAGGACGTAAGGAATCGGTAGAGGAACTCCAATTTTAACAAACTCCTTGAGCGGGTATCACATGGTTTTCATACCGGAAGTCTCGGGTTCAATTCCCCGTAGTGTGGATGTTTTTCTCTACTGTGTTTGGAATCCAGGGTGCTCTGAGCCTCGTGAGGATAATTGAGTAGCTACTTGTATCTGATTAACGATCAGTGACGGCATTACAAGTGACAAAAACTATCAAGTACGGGATATGTTAGGAAAAGGTTTTCGTGTAATGATTTGAAGATCACTAAAGTGGCAAGCCTTTGGCATAGGTAATGCAAAGGCCAAAATACATTTACTCTTGCCGAAAGTTTCCCGAAAATACATTTACCTGTCTTGCCAATGCAAAGGAAAGTGCTACTATGCCAGAGGGACTTTTCAGGCTCATTCTAGCAGTGCAAATAGAGTATTCTATTCTATCGTGTTCCATTTTATTCGATTCTATTCCATTCCATGCTATTCTATTGTATTCTATTTCAGATGAACCATTCTCCCAAGTTCGACGAGGCACCGCGTAAATTAACGCCGGACCGCTGTTCGATTCCCGCTGAGGTCGCAAGTATGATCATCAAGAAATGTTACACTCGTCATTCTAACGACGAGGAATGCTCCGATACCCCATCGAGTCCAGGTCGTCCTAAATATTTCTGCTACTTGGGACGATCCCCTGATCGTGCTCGTACTAAATGAAAAATCGTACGGAGTAATCGTATTAAATTAATATTCGCACGTGGAAGAATTGTACCTACCTAAATAATCGTACAAAGTAAAGTATTGTACTGAGTAGAGAACCTTACTAAGTCAAGAATTGTACAAAATAATAATCGTACTGTACGAAGTAGGTAAAGCTAAGAATTGTGACAAGTAGGTAAAGAATCGTATTGAGGAAGATTTCTGGGATTTTTCATGGCTCTTATTTACTGAGAAGAAACCGACTATGGTCCAGTATGAAAGATCTTGAGACTGACGATCTTACTAAAACTATTGGAAGACAAGCCATTGTACAAATTTATGAAGTAAACAACGGATCTATGTTCCCTTGTTTTGAGGGGTAATACTCTCAAAAAGGTTGGGAACCCCTGATTTAAAGAAAATCCCCCATTTTCTGTTTTGGACAGCCCTTATTTAAAAGTTCCAATGTTATGTTATTATTTTATCTATTGTTTTCATGTGTCATATTTTTTCCTTTTTATTTCCATAATTATGTATGCAACTTTTATAATTACAATGTTTGTGTAATTTCCCTCACAGTACAAAAAAAATAATAATAATACTGAAACCATCACACATATTATCAGTGGCTGTCACCAACTTGCGAAACATGAATATACAAATAGACACAACAGAGTATGTATTTATGTTCATTATCAAATATGTAAACATTTCAAGTTTCCAGTCAGCGAAAAATGGTACCAATACAATCCTGATCCAGTGATGAGTAATGATGATGTTGTGGTCTTGTATGATCAAAGTATACAAACGGACCGTACAATTCTTAGTAATAGACCCGACATTGTTATTAAAGAAAAGAAGAAGAAAGAATGCTTACTTATAGACATTTCAGGTCTTGTATGATCAAAGTAAACAAACGGACCGTACAATTCTTAGTAATAGACCCGACATTGTTATTAAAGAAAAGAAGAAGAAAGAATGCTTACTTATAGACATTTCAATACCAGCAGATAATAATGTGAATAAAAAAAAAATCTGGTGTGAACATCACACGACTTTCCTAATCCTATTGAATGATGCTTATTTGAGTGTTCTTTTACCCTAACTTTTACAATATCTCTAACCGTTTTGTCGCTATAGCTGAAAACCGCCAAAAAACGGTCGAAATCTGTCCAAAAGCGGTAAAAATACCGCCAAGCGCAGCAACCATCTCAAACAAACGTTTTGTGTTGCATCCTTGTCACATTAGTGAACCACATACCAAATTTCAAGTTTCTAGCTTATACCGTTCCCGAGATATTGTTAAATTACACCAAAAACCGCCAAAAAGCGGTAAAATGCCGCCAACCGTTGCACCGATCCTAACCAAAAGTTTCGTGTCGCATCCTTGTCACATTTGACAGCTACATACCAAATTTCAAGTCTCTACCTCTTACCGTTCTCGAGATATTTTGTTTACAGACACACGGACACACAGACACAGACACGGACCAATGGCTGAAACTTTGGATTTAAGCTCTAGGGACCTCAAAACGTGTTTTGGCACTAAAAACTGACCATCGAAAATTTGACCCGATTACATTACTTTCCTTCCTATAGGATAAAAGTAAAAAATGGTGTTTTGGATTATTATTCTGAAATCCAATTTTATCTAGTGTAAGAGGCCCTGATAACTTTGGGGGGGCTTAAGCCCCCCAAGCCCCCCCCTAATAATAATAATAATAATAATAATAATAATAATAATAATAATAATAATAATAATAATAATAATAATAATAATAATAATAATAATAATAATAATAATAATAATAATAATAATAATAATAATAATAATAATAATAATAATAATAATAATAATAATAATAATAATAATAATAATAATAATAATAATAATAATAATAATAATAATAATAATAATAATAATAATAATAATAATAATAATAATAATAATAATAATAATAATAATAATAATAATAATAATAATAATAATAATAATAATAATAATAATAATAATAATAATAATAATAATAATAATAATAATAATAATAATAATAATAATAATAATAATAATAATAATAATAATAATAATAATAATAATAATAATAATAATAATAATAATAATAATAATAATAATAATAATAATAATAATAATAATAATAATAATAATAATAATAATAATAATAATAATAATAATAATAATAAAATAGAGAATATACCATTAAATTCGAATCATAATAATTACAAAGAATGGAGACATTTTTTTATGATTCATTTGATTAGAAAAATATCATCTACATATTATAGGTAGATATTTATTAAAAATATCATCTTATAGGTATTTATTAATGTATTTATTTATTTAACTCAAGAGATGTTATTGTTATTATTATTTGTGCATTATTTTTAGTTAAATTTCATAATGTTGCACTTTAGGCACGGGATAAAAGCTTTTATTTTTATTTCCTAGTTACCCATTTCAGATCGAATGATCAGCTGCCCTTTTTCCCGACATGGAAAGTAGAGTAAAATAAGGTATTGAATACCTCCTTTAAAGTATAGGTACAATATTGAATAATTCAATTTATTAAATTAAATATTTAATAAAGAATTGAATGTTGAATACTTTAAAGTAAAGTTGAGTGAGATATTGAATATGTACTTTCAAGTTTATACTAATCAGTTTATTGTTGGACACTTTTGTCCAAATTTCCAAAGAGACAAAAAACGTTGTTCACCAATTGGGTTTCTATGAAATCTTTTACTAAGTCATATAAGTATCCGTAGGTTTGACTCACAAACAGAAGTATTTTTTTTATTTTGATGATTTTGTTGATTAAATCAGATCGAATGATGATTTTCTATGTCTTTTGGAGATCTCTTTCAAATGTTTGGTTTGTATCTAAACAGAAAATTAAGATTCATCACCAATGAAATAGACCCTGTGTTAGACTGCGGAATGAAAAGGACTTTTCAGTCTCACTATGGTTGGATAGAAAAGAGAATTCTATTCTATTAATCATGAAATGCCTGAAGCTTTCCACCTATTGAGATAAAGTTAATCCTACCTATCTGTTTTCGTTTGTGCATTGTAAATAATATAGTATAGATACACTTACTCCACAAAGGCCCACAGATTAAATACAATAATAATATTCAAACCATGGGTTGAAATCTCTTCTGGGATTCAGGAAATATAAAACGGATGGTTTCACAAAGCACAAATAAAACTCAAATTAATATTCATTATCTTTTTTTCAAACAAAAGTCAATTTGTGGAGGAAGAAGAGAAGGAATTCCTGGACGGAAAATTTATCATCATGACAAAATTAATTTTCAGCAATCTCTTACGAGAAAAAAAAAATATGAATAAAATGTGCACTGTATTCCCTTACCATGAGTTGATCCCATCTCACAGTTACAATCCAGGGTGAAATTTCAATTTTACATCTTCCATCTTACACATCGCAAATGGTCAAAAACAAATACAACTCTGTAATTAGTTGGTTTCCACAACCGCAAACTTTTCAATAAAAAGCGCAAAATAAACTGAATATTTCAATTCCTTTGGATTAATTTTCGAGGTTAGTGATAATAATAAATAAAAATAGGTATATTTCGTTTGATAACGATTTTTTGTGGGGTTTCCACGTGAAAACTATGTCGCTTCCTCGCTGTACTAACGAAAAAATTCCTCATTCCTCATCACCTCCCTGATCCCATGTTCCAACTTCATTGCTATCCTACAGGAATAAAATTTTATTATGTTTGCGCAGGCGTCGTTAAGTCCTTGTGTATGTGTTTCCAGGCACAAAGTTAAAGCTTTTGTTAAAGGAGGAGGCATTATTTTACGCACAGGAAGTTTCGTTACTACTTGGGAGATATCATCTGAATGAAATGTTTTTGGACTAATTTTTTTTTTGGTACTTTTTTTAGGATTTAATTATTATTTACCTAACAAAAACTACGTTTTTATGATTTTAAATTTTTCGTATACTGGCTAGTAAAAAAAAAAAAAAAAAAAAAAAAATGTTGATCTGCTAGAATATTTTTACAGTTTGAAGGGGTACCTATGTACACACAGGAAAGTTTCGAATACTTCGCCTCTCCCGAATTCCTCCCGCATGAAGTATCCCCTCATTTATCCCCCTTGGTATACGAACTTTAATCCCTTTTATACTTTTTAGGTTGTATTCTTTTTTAATAATATATAAATATACGGGCAGTATGACCAACGACTATCACATGAATTTTTGTTTGTGTACTTCCCCCTCTTTTGTAGATACGTGGGGGGGGAAATGCACCAATTTGAATTCACATCAGCTCCTGGAAAATTTTACAAATTGTACTCATCAGGAGGGGGAGGGGGGAAGATAAATTAGGCTATGCTAATGATGTCATTGGCCTAGATTATTCGTTCTATATTGTTGACTATACAACGTAGGATATGAAGGAACTTTCTGGACTGGCATTCAGGATGACTTTCCTTCGGATGACGTCATTAACATTTTCTCTCTTGTCAAGAATTTCCCTTGATGACACTAAACTTTGTTTTTATGTGAGAAGGGCAATTAAAAAATACATAACATTTTTGCTTCAAGATTTGCGTTTACTTTACATACAGGATGGTATGTGTTCTCCTGAACTTAGTAGAGATGTGGTTCTTCTGGATTTTGCGACTCTTGTCAGGAGACTGGGTGATTCATTTCATTTAACATCTGTGTCCTGTACTCAAACTATCATAGTTACCTTCTATGTTTTCAACACAAATTCGAAAAAAACTTTAGTTACGACCCTCAAGTGAAGTTACGACTCTTGAAATGGTGTTACGACTTTGAAATATAAGTTACGACTGTTTTGTCTGGCTCTAAATGAGAATCTCACTCAGTCACACTGAATACTGTATCTCCGGAACAGCAAACACCTAGAAAGTTGAAAGTTTGAATTGAGGTTCCTTTTATGGTTTTAAGTATGAGGGCCATAAAGATTCTGAGAGAATCACCGTTTGTAGCTGGAATATAAGAAAACTTAGATAATTTGTTAAATCATTTTTTTTTTTTATTTTTTCATGTACCTACCCTATTATGAATAATAAAAAATACATGTATATCTTTTTATTTTCTTACATTGAAGATACTTGTCATTTTTCGGCACTACAGTGAAGTATTTTTTTTTTTTTTTTTAACTAGATTAAAAATAAGATGTCGCGTCTCAAGTTTGCAAATCTAATCTCGTATAAACGCAGCCTTATTCAGTGGAACTGCAGCCTTATTTGTTTATCCGTGAGGTCAGAAAAGTTAAAAAAAAAAAAAAAAAAAAAAAAACTGCAGTTCTTGGATAAGAAGCAAGACGATAGTGTTATGTCATATTTTTATCCCTGGAAAAATAAAGGAAAGAAGAATCGACTCAAGTTACAAGTCACGAGCAGAAAAAGGCTGTTCTCAAATAGCTATGTGTACTCCGTTGACGGAAAAGAGTTTATAAGAATGCAGCTACTAGGTATTCCAAAGTCAATCAGCCCGATTTTTTTTTCTTCTTTCACTCGTGTATTCTGGACTCTAATCCCACAATTTGTCCATGAAATCTTTACACAACCCCCTTACAAAGGTTTACAATCAGGCTCGCTTGAAACATTTGCACATCCCACTTACAAACTAGTTTCCTCATTCCCAATTCGTCATACTATCAACTTTGAAAAGACCGGGCGTTGATTTAGAAGCAAAAATCTCGCTGATTTGAGTTTCTTTATCTCCATGAAATACATCTTTTGTGTAAAATGTTTGACAGTGAATTCCAAAAACATGCTGTGTAATGTGCCAAAAACGCCAAGAAAAGAATGGCAGCAGAAGAACAGTATGTCCCATTCGTGTGCCAAATTCAGGTTGGTCCTAGAGGTCTTATAATTAGAAACAAATTAAAATTCAATTTTCAATCTTGAAGTAGAAAATTTCCAGCTTTGGTAGTTTCCTTTGCACTTGTGACTTTTATTGTTCCATACTTCCGTGGAATAGGCTATAGGCTACAGGGCTGATTGAGAGGCTGGTGAAAAACGCCGACCCCGTCTGAACACGGGAAAAGGTGAAGGAGAAAAAGGAGGAGGAATTATTTATCCAATATCGTAAACCTCCGTGGCCGAGTGGGTATCACACTAGGCTTGCACGCCGGAGGTCCCGGGTTCAATTCCCGGCGGAATCGAAGTTTTTACGGTTCTAGTTCGAGATGCACTCAGCCTCGTGAGGACAATTGAGTAGCTACTTTAATCGAGTAGTGACCAGTGGCGGCATTACCAATTTAAAAAGATTATCGAAGTATGGAAATTGACTGCAAAGGAGGCACTTATTAATGCTGTGATATCCACAAAAATTGTGGTAAAGAGCTTTACCACAAATAATTTGAGATTGATTATTTAGCCAAATCTATTACTTCTCCTTATTTTTCGTTTGTTAGTAATACAGATTTCTCTCACGGCCTATCTCGTAGGCCACGGCCGGAGGTCCACAGTCGTGAGATAGGCTTTTCAGCCTATCTTTCTCTTAAACACTTAAAGTAGGTAAGGGAAGAAATGTAGATTTCAAGTTTAGGTTGTATTTTCCTTTCGGGAGACGGAACCGATTCCAATGGCGCGTCATCTTAGATTTCCTATGGTTTAGTAAAGACGCTAATTCAGTTTTCAAAAGAGAACCGGTTCTTTTTCCGAAATATTCCCAAAAGGAAAATGCACCATTTCTAATATTGAGATTCAACTTAGTACCTAGATGCTTTTTTTAGTGCTGTACTAGGTAGGTAGCTCTGGCTTATGACATCCACTGGGCGTTACTGTCTTGTCATGTTTGTCACTTATGGTCCTGGCGGTGAGACACGACTTGTCTTTATCTCTGGACCTACATGGCATTTGTTTATATTAGTACTTGTGTACATACAAGTCTTCGTCATATGTACTATTATTTATATTTACATTTCATTCAGCTACCCAGTCCAAGTGATTCACTCTTGATATTTGACTCAGCAATGGAGGGTGATGCCGCTCTACTTACGGGTTTTAAATTTTAATTACGTACTCAAGACCTTATCACAAGAGTCAATCAGAGTTCTTATTAGTTATGCTCGAACGGCCATGGAGGCGAGACAAAAAACCTACTGTGAGAATCCACGAGAAAAGGCTTCGTTTTTTTCTGTGCTGTTTTTCTTGTAAGTGATCTAACAATTTTTCTGCCATTTTCCACTTTTCCGAAGGAAAATTAAACCAACGACGAACATCGACTAACGTGTCCCGTAGGAACGTCCGATTATCCTTTTTTTTACGACCTCAGATTAAATGATCCCTTATCGAATTTTATCTAACTGTTTAACACATTTGAATCATTAAGATTAATCTTATCTACCTACTTGTGATAGTGTGTTTAATTAGAGAAATGTCTGTTCTACTTGACACGTGAAATTGTTGCTCTAGAATTTTTATCTCAAACTCAAACACGCGACCGTAAAATAAAAGTTAATAGTGGACGACTTACAAATTGAGAATTAAATCGATCATTTTAAATGCTTTTGTCATTGGTGATGGTGATAAAAAAATGAATTTCCATTTCAACAGCATCTAATAAAATGTTGCTTCTGTCCTATTAAATTAATCGGTATAGGTAGTTGTTATGAGTCTAGATTTTCGGAAATAACTTCCTTGCAGTACCTGATGCCAACGTTGCCGTTCTTACGAAATTTCGAGTCTCTCTTCTAGAACTTGTTGAGATGCCCTCAATGAAATCCTTTGTTTACGTACTCGCGGGATCAAAAGAATTGGACTTGAAAAATGCACACTTTATTCTAAATCCTTATCTTCTCTTTTCACAACTGACGGGCTATGTTTTCTGGATTGTTAATTACAAAATTGATTTCAAACTCACGATTCCTTTGAAAATGCACGATGCAAAATCCCCTAAGGTTCACAAAAGAAGTTATTTGTAATAAAAATATAAAGAAAAGAATAATGTTCATCTAATTTCACCTAAAATTACCTATGTTATTTCGAACGAAGTACAAATTTTGCTCAAATTTCACATGAAAACGGCATTTTTTAAACAAACACATAATTTGAACGTAAATTTATTGAATAGGCCCCGGAAAATTAACTCGAATTTTCATTTCAGGTGGACCTACGGAATTTTCAAAAGAGGATACACAAAATTGTTTGGCATCGAAGATCTGTGCGCACCTTTGAAAAATGATCGATCTCAAAAGGTTGGGGATAATCTTCAAATGTAAGTCCTATTAACCGAGCAAAGTAAGATCTCAGCTTTAGTTCAATTTTGCATTAGTTTGTGTATATATATTAAAAGTTATTTTGCATTTAGGTTAAGTCTCATTGGAGGGCTGAAAACTAAGGTACTAGGTACCAGCCACGTCAAGTTAAAGAAAAACGTAAACACAGGGATGCATTTAGTCAGAACCCATTATTATACTACTGCTGGACTACGTAGTTCAAGAGAGAAATATTGTAAAAGGGAACTTCATGTAAAAAGGAGTAGGCAGTATTAGCTGAACTTCATGTAAATGACAGCAATATTAATAGCTAAACTTCATGTAAAAGGCAGCATTTTTTTGTAGCTAAGCTTAGAATGGGACGGCACAATTTCAAATAGAAAATACTTGGGAAGTGATAGTCCTAAATACTGGAATCCGCACACAGGATTTTTTATGAAATTCCTCAATTTTAATGTAATCTAATGCAATTTGTTTGCCAATACTGTCTTTGAGACTATAAACGAATGATTTTTCTTGCATTTAGTTTGTATGTTTTTGGAACATGTTGGTTTACAATAGTATCCGTAAGTTTAAACTTTACCGCCAGCATGAATTTTCGGAATCTGATCTGACCAAATTTTAAAAGTTTATCTGAGCATGCGCAGAGGTCAATAGACTTGTATAAATCCTGTGTTTGCAAATGAGACATGGCACCAGGATTTGAAATTTTCATCGAACAGTTATGAATAACTTACGAATGCTGGGGTTTACCAACTTGGGATTGAGATGAAACCGGGATTTCCCTCGAATTGAACTAATCCTGAGACAATAAAAACAGTACTTACTAATTAAGATTTTTCATGTATCTGAATACGCATGTTAGGGAGGAGCTACTCGAAGCATTATGAGATGATGGATTGATTCTAAAGCTAATAGAAAATAAAATAATATCTAATGACATAAATTGCATGCTATACTGTACGCTAAATGTATTATACGTATACATACCGTGGTTTAATTTTTAGAACAAAAATAAACCATTTTTAATTTTTAAAAAGAAGTACATGTGTATTCATGATCATGATTTATTTGAACAAATACGTCATAGGATACATACAAATGTATTACAAATATTTACCCACCCATCACCCATCTTAATTTATGAAAGAATGACATTATTTACAGAGGTTTTTGTTCTGATAAGACCCCCTACTTGTACATATGTCACGTGCATGCCACGGGGTCATTCCACGGGCTTAGTTTGCAAAATGTTATCTGATAGACAAAGTATCAAATATCTACTCAACAGATACGAGAACATGTGCAAAGTCCGAATTGTAAAGAGCATAGTATCTCTGAAGAACAGGGTCCAGCTGGTAGAAAAGAAATGCAATGATATCATAAATATACCTGTAGATAAAAACACTTAAATAAAGAATAATGAATTGATATTTTGTTCACTTGACACATCTCCCGATGTAGCATTTGTTCCTGTGTAAGAGTACCTTGTATTATGAGATTTTGAATTTTGTATAAGAGTATAAGATATGAATTTAGATTGCAAAAATGCAAATGATTCCACAGGCTACATCTGGTGTTTCTGCTTTATCGAGCACTTTGGGGTGTATTGTGGGATGACAGTATTTAGTATTGAATTGGGGAGTATTGTGTCTCTTTTTGGTCATCTGATGTGAGGGACACGAAATGGGCATGCTATGAAAAAGAACCGTGCAGTCCCAAGTAGCAGCTGTTTCATCGCTACGAAAAAGAAGGCAGTGAAACACCTTTTCTACACATTTCTCATACTTTTCAGAAATTGGAACAAAGAAGTCAATGATAAACGAAAACGGAACAGCAAGGCTACACCTAGTTTGCTCAAGGCACTGTATAATACGTTCAAAAAAGAATTTCTCTACTTGGGGATTGTTCACGTTCTCAAAGAAATGGTACTAGGGTAAGTAAAGACTACTTAATCATTTATATTTTGAAGCCAAACCTTTAGAATGAAGTTTTAAAGTTGGGAAGTTATAAATCGTCAGGGATAGAAGGAGTTGTATAGCATACAGGAGCAATATAGGCCAGGCCAAAGACCTCTTAGAAAACGGGAGGATAAACTAGAAATACTTTATCCAAAGTATTCTAAAGTTTTTCCAGAAGGCAATGTGCTCATGATGTTCAAGTTATTGCTCTTTTAGTCGAGCTAGATATGTGTTTTCCCCCGTTAGGCGCTTTAACAATCTTCTACATGTGTTTAGAAAAGCAGGAACTATTTAAATCTATTTGTCTGCAAGAACATTGGCACTACCTGCACAAAGCAAGATCTTTGTGACTGTATTCCAGCAGCCATAACTGTCGCAGAATTATGGAGGAAAACAATATGATTTTCATACAGGAGAAATCTCGAACACGGATAAGGAAGTAAGTAATTTATAATTTGAGCAAAGTTTCCGTGAATAATCGAATCTGTTTTTCCATTTTCAGAATAACTCGGCCGTTTGTTCTCGGCATGTTCCTGAGTTACTTCAAGGTGGCATCCACTACCGCCACAGAGACAGCAGCCGTGGCTGGCGGAGCTTTGGTCCTCATTACATTTCTCAACTCTCTGCTCAACGCCCATTATAACACAATGTCCAGTCATATTGGCCTCAGGATGAGAGCCGCTGTATGCTCCCTCGTATTTCGGAAGGTAATTTGAACTTGAACTTTACACCAATTAAAGTCAGCGGTGCCCAACCTTTTGAGAGATTTGAAGAAATATGAAAGCGGTGCCAAGGTACCTACCTACATGAAAAAAAAAAAAAAAAAAAAAATCTCGGGGGAAAAAAAGGAATTTTAATTGTGTTAAGCATATTTAAATGCTTGTCACAAACATCGTTCCCCGATTATTTCACCTAGATAAATTTCATGACATGACTTGGACTCGAACCACCAACCTCCAGATCCAAAGTCCAACGCGTTAACAACTGCACCACTGAGGTTGGTAAAAAAATGTAAAATAACCGTGATCTATTCAAAAAGAATTTAAATTTACGCGCGTTTCTAACATGGGGATTTCATCACCGTAATACGAAAAAAATCCCCATGTTCTAGCCAAAACATCGTAACTCCGATCCCCGTGTTCAAATCCCCATAATGTGTGTCATGCGCAGAAACCAAAACTCGTCGAGCATCGTCCCGATCCCCAAAAAAAATGCGTTGCGAAATCTGTCTAATATGTTATTACGTTGGTCTAAATTGTTTAGAGAAAACTACAAAAAAAGAGAACAAGTGGAGAAAAAAGGACTGGCCTAAATTGACCTACAGAATTCAGAAAATCAGAGCCAACTCACAGGATTGCATTCCAGTATACCGGGTTCGATTCCCGGCAAATTATTTCTCTGACGCACGTGGCAGCATTTAGATTCTAGTCCATGTATTAGTGTAGTTCCTACTTCATTTTGTCTGAAGGAAGACAGGTGATGCTATATTATCACAAAAGTTTGTTTCATATGTTTCTTTATTTGTTCAGAAAACACAATATAATATTTGTCAGGAATTTCCAACTAGCGGCCCGCGGGCCACATGTGGCCCGCCAGACCATTTTTGTGGGATTTTTACTTAAATGTAATGCATGGGAAAAATGTCTAATTCAGCTGGAAATTGAACGCGGCTCTACTCTGCAAGACCATTGCAATTACCATTTAGCCATGGGCACTGACTCATTTCTTTTATGTGTGTTACAATTACAATGCTCCCCTGTGTATGTGGCCCGCGAAGTACCTGCCAATCCAATGTAGCATGTGGCCTGTGTACACATGGAAGTTGGAAATCCCTGGTATATATTAATCGTATGGTGTAAAACATACAGAATTCTGTTCAATAAAGCAGGGCTTTGTTTTCGTTTCAGTGTCTCAAGCTGGACATGGTCTCTACTCGGGAAACAGCACCGGGACAAATCGTCAACCTTGTGTCGAACGATGTCAGCCGGTTCGACCTAGTGACAGTGACTAGTCACTTCATGTGGTCCTCTCCAATCATATCGCTCATTGTCACCTATATCATTTACAAGGATATTGGGAACGCGGCCTTTTTCGGTCTCGCGGCGGCCTTCTGTGTCATTCCTTTGCAATGTAAGTTGATATTGATGTTATGCCGCCCGCACATTAGCAATAATTTTGTCAATACTTAAGGTTATTGTTTCTTTTTTTCCGAAGAATTCAAGAATCTGAATCCTCTGGATTCCCAAAGAGATTTTTCTTACAAAGAGATATTTTTTTTTACTTCACTCTTTGGAATCCTTATCTTCTCTGTGAACCGATATGGAATTGGAAACCCATGTAAGTTAGGTAAGATCAAAGGATTTTGGTGGGGAAGAAAAACACGTTTATAGTGTGAACGTTCTGCAGGCGATGTCGATGGACATCAGTCGATGACAATGGACCATAGACGCTGACATTCGATCGCGCGACGTCGTAGGTATATGACTAGAAAAACTCATCGAATGTAACCACACCGTAAGACGGTGAATGAAGACAAAAACTCCTGTTTCCAAAGCAAATAGAGGAAAAACTGTGTCGCAACAAAGAAGGAAGTGTTCTTATATTAAATTTATTATTTCACCGCTTGCTTGATATCTAAATTGGATTCAATTTACAACTTTACAGCTGTGTGTACGTAAATAATACTCAGGCCCGGATCCACAGTCTACGGTTCATGTTGAAGTTTTGGCTAGTGTTTTAAAGTTTTTTTTTCAATAAGTAGTAGGTATATTTATTATTTGTTTTTTTAAGAAACTCGGAATGTTTTCAAAATTAAAATAAAAATGACTTACAAGTAGGTAGGTAATCTTTCTATGCAAAGTCTATATCTTTCTATCAGAGTGAACTAGACATCTCCACCAATTTTTCTTCTATTGCATATTGCATACTCTGATAGTTATACGGCAACCCTAAAAATTCCACAGCTCAGAAAAATTGCTCAGTCAGCGAATTAGCGTTATACTCGGAATCATAGTTAATCAACTTCGAGTTTGGTTTGTATTTGAATAGGTGGTTATTGTTTCGTGGGTTTAAGATCGCAAGAGAAAAACTTCTGTGCTGTGTGGTCCAGTGCAAAAATTAAACTGACTTTATTAGTTCCCAAAAGTCTACCCGGGTTTGTATGTAATGAAAATGGAGCATTAGTTTAGTGGTAGCAAACTTGGGTGAAAGTAGCTACCAGTGAAAAAGTGATTAGTTAAAACAATAAATTGTACGAGTTATAGAAGAGAGAAATATGGGGTACCATTGTACGATTATCTACATTGTACATAATAGGGAGATTTCGCATCGAATCCTGATCCCCATAACGCAACCCATGTTGGCGCCATCTTGTTTACATCATGTTTTTAGATTTCTATGAATAATATGTAGGGGCAAACAGCCCTCAATGGACGGATTAGGCTTCTACAAATCGACGAATCTACCTTTGAATAAGGAGAATGTAATAAGAAGGAAAGGATCAGAAACTTTGGGTACCGAATATTCTAAATTGAGCATCGAAAAATAATATAGATAATGTTGTATTTTACGAGTATACTGTACCCAAGAAAAACGACCCAAGTTGAAAATTTTGAAAAAAAAAAAAAAAAAAAAAATTTTCGGGGCAAAAAAGTAAAAAAAACGACCAAAGTTGAAAATTTTAAAAAAAAAAAAAAAAAAAATTGTCGGTGCAATAAAGTAAGTAGCACGGTAGGTAAATGAAATTTTAAAATTGACTTCTTTAAGAAAGATTGTAACTCGGCACCACTTTCGCATTACTTCAAGGCACAGTCTTTTACATCCATGCCAATCCAAGAACTGAAAAGTTTGGTTGGAAAATTTCCGTCCTGGCCGGGATCCGAACCTAGCACCTGCGGGTTGAGAGTGTTTTTGAGCACTCGGCCACAGAGGTGGGCACCTCATTCTTTTAGCACGCACCTCCACTGGTCTCAATCTTAAGAGCTTAGATTTACTCTTCACATAATACCCGTATACTTTCTTCCATGTCCATTTTTTATTCCGGCTTTATATTTCCGCTTTTATCTTTGTCATTTGCTCATCCAGATTTTCTTACCTGGAGAATTATTTTCTGGAAACCTAGGTACACTTCAGTGTCTGAATGCTTTGGATACTTCGCTGGAATCTTTTAACAGTGGGTTTTATTTACTATTTTTCTCATTAATGTTTAAATTATAGAATTTTTTGTAACATTTTGTACCCATTGTACACTCGTGAGCGAAAAACTTCGGGATACTTTGCGTTTCTATTCCAATACACGGATCGGACGTAAACTCATTGGGTCCCGTAGACCTTTTTTTTTCATGTTATTGGGTTCGATAATTTTTATTTGGGTCCCCCAGAGTAGGTATATGATCGAGTCCCGAGCTAGGTACAGGTCAATTCTTAAAACTCAAAAATTTTAGCCAATCAGATATCAGATTACACGGAGATCAAACTCACTTTGTAAGACTCATTTAGACATTCGACCCTGACCCACAGGTTGCGCACCTCTTAATTAAATAACAAAATTTAAGTGGCCTCATACGCATAAGCTAATTTTAACTAGGGGTTAGCTCCTCTTGGTAATTAACAAAATTCATTAACGTAAATCCCAAGTTTTGCTCATTTATGAACTCCAGCTACAAAATACATTTTATCTATTTATAACAAAGTATCTAAGTAAATAGTATTTGATAATTAGAAAATAGGTACGGTACATGGTGTGAGGAGGAGTTTATCATAGTTATTTCATTGCTACGAAAGGAAAATGATGATAAAACACTCTTTTTTGATGCAGTTTAGATTTCCAACCCAAGGTAGATATTTGACGAATTTTGATAGAAAAAAATCCAAAATGACCGACTATAGTATTCATACTTTTTTTTTTTTACTTTCCATATCCTAGTATGTAGTACCTATACGAAGTAGTTAGGTGGTACAGGGAAGTATTGTTTTTCTCCGTTATTTGTGATATACCTGGGTACTACCTATCGCAAAGATCGTAGATTAGATTATAAAGCTCATGAGCACATTCCTATAATCCTATGGATTAAGTTCTCACTATGGGAAATTATGTTTTCTCTATTGGAAATTTAATATTGCAATGTGTTACATTATTGTGATATCGCTTATTATATCGATAGTGCCATATCTAAATGGTAGGTAATTCAATATCAATTGTTATCAAAAATGAAACCGGGTTTAGATTTGTTTCGCGTTATAGGTATAATTTGAGTATATCGCAATTAGCTTACACGTCGGAGATCCCGGGTTCAATCCCCGACAAAGAGAAGAAAAAAAAAATCTGGTGTGAACATCACACGACTTTCCTTATCCTATTGAATGGTGCTCATTTGGGTGTTCTGTTGTAACATTTACAATATCTCTAACCGTTTAGTCGATATAGCTGAAAACCGCCAAAAAGCGGTCGAAATCCGCCAAAAAGCGGTCAAAATACCGCCAACCGCAGCACCTATTTTGACCTAACCTTTTGTGATGCATCCTTGTCACATTTGTGAGCTACATAACAAATTTCAAGTCTTTAGCTTATACCGTTCCCGAGATATTGTTAAATTACACCGAAA
>NW_007377733.1:53711-66895 GCF_000475195.1 Diaphorina citri
TAGAAGCTTAACCCATCCTTTAGAGCTGTCTAGCCCCTACACCTAAGCCTCGGATTGGGCTTTTTGTGTATGGAGTTAAGCTGTAGAAGGGCGAGGTAAACCTAGACTCCTAGACCTCTGACAAATGTAGTGTGCCTGAAGGCATGTGTTCTAATCCACTCAACCCCATTGTTATCATGGGTGATAGATATATGATAGATCTATGGGGTATAGGGTGTTAAATGTTTCGTGGGTTTAAGATCGCAAGAGAAAAACTTCTGTGCTGTGTGGTCCAGTGCAAAAATTAAACTGACTTTATTAGTTCCCAAAACTCATTGACCACAAAAATCCGGAACCCAGCTGGCGAGTTAGCCACTATTAAACATCCCCCCTCAAAAGCTTGGAGAATACCGGTCCGGAGCACGTAATGGTCTGCCATAACGACTTGTGCGAGGAAGATTCGGCTCCTGACTTGTGGAACTTGAATAACCAGTTTTGGACATTTCAGAGGTGTCATTTTCCAAAGTTTCTTCTTCAATGTCAGATGTTTCATCAATTTTCGAACCTTCATATTCCAACACCTCTTCATGACGATCCTGTCCACTTTGTGTAGGAGATGATCGCCAAAACAGTGAATTTCTAAAAACACGAGAACGAATTGGATTTGAACAGTTTCCATCGCTTTTCTGGACATTCGGCAAGGGCTTCAAGGAGTATCTGTTTCTTCTCAATACTCGAGGACCAACTCTTATCCAATAAGAGCGTACCCCTGCTGTTCCTTCAACAATTCCATTTCGTTTGAGATCCGTGATCCAAACCTTGTCACCAATGTTGAGTTTTGGAAGCTCTCGAACACCATGTCGTCGATCATAGTTCTCTTTGTACTTGGACTTTCTCTGTTGATCTCTGATTCGAAATGAAGCATCATCATGACTATTGTGTTTCAAGTTCATTCCATGTGTAGGGAGAACATCTCTTAGTCTTCTCCCGAACATCAATTCAGCCGGGCTTTTGTGTAAGCCTGGAATTGGAGTATTCCTGTAGCATAGCATAGCTAGACTGGAGTCTTCCGTTTCATTTTTGTTCATTAATGTTTTTGCGATTTTGACACAAGCCTCTGCTGCACCATTACCTTGATGATGATAAGGGCTTGAAACATTAACGTGAATAGAATATTGGTCAGAGAATTTTCTAAACTCTGGAGTTAGGAACTGAGCGGCAGAGTCAGCGCGTAATACTTCTGGAATTCCATAACGTGAAAAACAAGCTTTCAGCTTGTTGATAATTTCATTTGAAGTACAATTGTTCAGAGGAGCTAATTCGAAATACCGGGAATACAAATCAGAAGCCACCAAGTACCATCGATTATTCTGTTTAAACAAATCACAGGAAACAATTTGCCAAGGTCGGTCAGGAAGTTCTGTTGGCAACAAAGGTTCATGTGGATTGTTAGCAAATCGAACACAAACAGGACAGTTTTTAATAAAGTCTTCTATATCTCGCAACATATTTGGCCACCACACTGCATTTTGAGCTCGCAATTTGGCTTTGTTCATACCTAAATGTCCTTTGTGGCATTTAGGTTCACGAACGTGAAGGATTAGACGGTCTGAGGTTTTCGAAACCATTCTTTAACAATGTAGAAGGCAGGACAGTTACATGTGCACCACTAATAAGTCCCAGTTCTTGATCAATTCTCGGTAATGGATGATTCTGACGTTTGATATTGTCATTTAATCTTGTTAGATCTACACAAATACGCACCGTATTGTTCTTCTTCGGGACCACCACCATGGGAGAACACCAATCAGTCGCATAATCAACTGGTTCAATAACACCTTCCGCTACCATGCGGTTGAGTTCAGATTCAATTTGAGGTCGTAAAGGAATTGAAATTGTTCGTGGAGTAGTGATTGCATATGGTTTTGCATCGTCATTGAGCTCAATCTTGTATTCACCATCAATGGAGCCCAATTTGTCAAAACTGTCAGCATAGAGTTTTTTCCATGGAATTTGTTTTGAAAAGCCAATTTCATGTATTCTCTGGAACAATCCCAATGTACGAATAGCTGGTTTGCCAAGCAAGGCTCGAGATAGCCCAGAAATGAAATATACCGTTTGAGTATGAATTTGATTATCATATTCCAGAGTAACTTCTTTGCAACCAACAACATTGAGTTTCGTGTGACCAGCAGCAAAGAGAGGTTGATTAGACGGTCTGAGGTTTTCGAAACCTTTCTTTAACAATGTAGAAGGCAGGACAGTTACATCTGCGCCACTATCAATCTGAAAGTTGACATCAACTCCGTTGACTTTGATTGTTATTTCCCATTCATCAAAATTATCTTTTGGGATTGGGACATCGACTTGTAATACAGAGTTATCTTCCGTACGTTCAGAATTGTTGTTAACAATTTTGACCATTTTCTGTTTACATACAACTTTAAAATGGCCAGGTTTCCCGCAGTTCAAACATTTTGCATTCTTAGCTGGACAATCTGCACGTGTGTGGGAAACATTATAGCCACACCAATAACATGACTCGTGTCTGGAACGAGAAAATCGATTAGTACGGGAATGTCCGGGATTTCTATTGGTTTGTCGGTCGAACCTCACTTGATCAATGGAGGTTTCTTCTACAGCTTGATTTGGACGAAACAACGTTTCTTGTTGTCGTTTGACCGTTTCGTATTGTTTCACTTTGGTCGTCGCAGTCGCCAACGTCAAATCACCATCAAGCTGTAACATCTCACTCAATTCACGGTCGAGGACACCGATGACGATTTGGTCTCTAATCAATTCATCACGAAGTGGACCGTAATTGCATCGTTGACTCAGCTTATGAAGATCCGTTATGAAAGTTTCAACTGCTTCTCCTACTTGTTGGGTTCTTCGGTTGAAAACCGCTCGCTCATAGATCACGTTCGCTTTCGGTACGAAGTAACTTTTGAACCGGTCAACCACAGTGGCGTAGATTTTGGCATCGTCAGGTGATAGCCCAAAAGAATCGAAAATATCCTCAGCTTGAGGTCCCATCGAGTAGAGGAGAGCGCACACTTGCTCCTCCGGGCTTTTTGTGAGGAGGCCCGATAACACTCGGTAACGCTCGAAGCGAGTGAGCCATTTCGGGAAGTCGGACGAAAAATCGTACGCCTCGATTGGCGTAACATGCATATTGTTCGGCATCGGAAAAGTTAGACAGATCCCACCGCTGCCACCATGTTTCGTGGGTTTAAGATCGCAAGAGAAAAACTTCTGTGCTGTGTGGTCCAGTGCAAAAATTAAACTGACTTTATTAGTTCCCAAAACTCATTGACCACTAAATTCCAGAACCACTAGC
This sequence comes from Diaphorina citri, assembly GCF_000475195.1. Taxonomy (NCBI): domain Eukaryota; kingdom Metazoa; phylum Arthropoda; class Insecta; order Hemiptera; family Psyllidae; genus Diaphorina; species Diaphorina citri. The sequence goes on from NW_007377733.1 coordinate 57,031, forward strand.
TGGCGAGTTAGCCACTATTAAACAGTTATGAGGTGTGTCGGTACAAATAAAATGTGCTAATACCTAAAGAACAGAAAAAAATCAATTGTTACAAAGTTGTGGACATTTTTTAATTCTTAACTAATCATCAGAAAACTTGAGTCTATTATTATATTTAACTATCTTCATCATAACCTATTTGCCCTCAGCTTACGCCGGTAAAATCACATGCAGATATCGGATGTCGATAGCCAGGAAGACAGACGTTAGAGTTAGACTGATGGATGAAGTCATCGCTGGCATTCAAGTCATCAAAATGTACGCCTGGGAGAAACCGTTTACAGCTCTGGTGGATCAAGCTAGAAAGTAAGTTGATTGATAAATATTTCTTTATTTGAGTAGTGTAAATTGGTTTTTTTTTTTTTTTTTTTTTTTTTTTGGGGTTTTATTGAGGACTGATAGATTCCTTGAGTTTTTTGGTCGCTTTTTTTTTTTTTTTTTTTTTTTTTTAGGAGGTTTTATAGAGGAAACTGTAACTGCCACGGTCTTATCGTCCCGAAAGCGAAGAGAGAAGGAAGACAAAATAAGAGAAAGCCAGCCGTTCCGAGAACGAACATTATCCGTTCAGGATAAAATCCGCCCCTGTCGGGAATCGCACCCGCGGCCTAGCGTTTACAAGGCAGACGAGCTACTAAACTGGCAAAAAAAAAAAAAAAATGGGCTTAGAAGGTCTTAAACTTGGTTGATATTAAAGCTTGGATAAAAGATCAAGACAAGTCAATCAGCTTTTAATCTAAGTAATTTATCTTCAAAGTGTGGCCGCTGATATAAATATTATATTTTGTTCTTGTGATTTCTACAGGATTGAAATCGGTGTTGTACAGAAGACATCTTACCTGCGAGGTCTCTACATGACTTTCAACCTATTCACAACTAGGATGGCACTGTTTTGTACCCTGACATCTTTCATATTCTTCGGTGGAAGGCTTTCCACAGATAGGGTAAGTCACCATCAGTAAAATGTCTTTATTTCATGAATAAATAAATCATCAAAACAAACTAAATAAGTCTTCATAATTATTTTGTTCGGAAAGCTATTCATTCAGCGTTGAAAGAATAAAACCTTTTTTTTTTCTTAGAAGTCGTTCATAGACTTGGGAAAAATACCTTTGTATAATTATCTGTTATTAAAATAATAATAATAATAATAATAATAATAATAATAATAATAATAATAATAATAATAATAATAAATAATAATAATAATAAATAAATAATAATAATAATAATAATAATAATAATAATAATAATATAATAATAATAATAATAATAATAATAATTGAATTGAATTGAAAAACATAATAATATTAATAAACAAACCAAAAATATCTAGATAGATGAAACTTCATTTGAAGGTCAATTTATACAACACAGTACAACAATACTCGAGCTTGAATTCCCCCTATACAAAGTTTGCTGAGGTTCATGATTACATAAATAAAAAATAAATGCATGAATAAATAAAAATGAAATGACAATATAAAAAAAAAAAGATTCACTTCCGTTGAAATGAATACTGTAACCAAGCTATGTACAATACTGTAACTACATAGCTATAAATATTTTTATTTTTAAATTCATCCTCGTCGAAGACAAAAATAAGTCGGATGTCAATTTGGAATTACATTTCAGTGCCTTCAAAAACAATATTTCATCTTTTCTATTGTTGGAAACTAAATTAAATTTCCCGATACCTTGCAGTTTCCTGGTTTGCTAAGAAAAAATGACACCCCGCAACCTTTGCGTCAATTCTCATTAAGCATACAACCACAGAATAGCATCAATATCTCAGGAAAAACGTCACTTTTAGTATTTTCTTTCATACTCTAACATCTTATGCAGTTGAGGAATTAAAATCTAAATATACTGCACCAATGGAAACTACTCTTATAAGTAGCTTTTACACAAGTTCAAGGTGTAATACCTACAGAAAAAATTACAAATAATTAATTTGAGAAGTAAGGTATATACAAATACAAAAATAAATACTTAGTTTATTTCATTTATTTATAAAAAATAGGTTAAGTAGTCTGGCGACTACTGCTGAGTGCCTACTTACCAGATTTTCCACCAAAGTTAATTTTTTACTACCTAATAGGTATTTTCATTTGCTTTTTCATGCAATGATTTCAGGTGTTCGTAGTAGCTGCCTATTTCAATCTCTTGGCTCATACAATGTGTGGAATGTTTGTTCGTGGTTTTGCTGAAATCTGTGAGGCATTTGTATCCATAAGCAGACTTCAGGTAAACTAGCCTATTTCAAAAAATCGTTTATTTAAATTTACTAATTAAAATAATACCTAGGTACTCGTAAATATAAATTCCTATCCAAAAATGTCGTCCTATAAAATTGGTGAGATCAGAAAATTAAGGCCAAGTCTGCATTCCCAGTTTTATGTCTGCTGAAAATGCTGAATCTCAATTCCTTCAACCTTCCCTCAATTTCAACTTGGCTATGTTTTTCCTACTCAAATAAATAATTGAACGTGAAACCCCTAAAGAAAAACATAAAAATGGCTCGAAATGTTTCGTGTAATATACACACTGGCGTGCTGAGGCCGGAACTTGGCCTGGCGCACTGGATAGAACCCAGTAGTATAATTGCTAGGGTATTATAAGATACACAACCGGAAAGACTCCGGTTCGAATTCCAGAAGCGACATCGAAAATTGAGTTAGAGGAAGACCATTTATAGATTAAATAAGAAAAGTAAATCCTTTTTATACTGTGCCTGAAAACACGTTGAGCTTAGTATATTTCGCAAATACTTTCATGTCAAATTTCCCTACGTCATCTCACAAATTGGACTATTAATAGCTGCTAATCATGTCATGATTTCTTCTAAACATATTATAATATTACCTCATGTTTCCTGAGTCATGACTCATGACATTTGTAAAGCGTGAAATGTAGAGCGCAAAGATCTTTGTGCAATAGTCTCGAAACCCATAGGATACCGTACCCAAAACGCTGACAGCGGATAAACTAGTCTCTGACACACTATCTTTGCGTCGTGCGTCGTAGACATGTATATTATTTATTTAATCAAAACGTGAAATGTAGAGCGCAAAGATCATTGTGCAATAGTCTCGGAACCCATAGGATACGGTACCCAAAACGCTGACAGCGGATAAACTAGTCTCTGACACACTATCTTTGCGTCGTGCGTCGTAGACATGTATATTATTTATTTAATATACCTTGTTTATACTGTCGGTTAAGACTAAAAAGTTCTGTTATGCGAACACAATCCAACAAATACGTGTAGAGGCATAGACAGGCGAAGATCAAAAACAATACATAGATAAAATAAATTTACATATTTAAAACATGAAATAGTCCCCCCCATGGGGGGGAGAGGGAGGGCGAAATTGCTCCCATAATGGCCGCGACATTTCCCCTGTAACCACCACGTTGGGTGAGAAATGACCACACCTGAGTCAAGTCTCTCTCATCACCCTAATGAAGTAATAAACATTGGAAAATATACATGAACCTACCTAGTATTATCCAATTTGTGAAAGAGGTGAGGGAAAAATAGAATATACCTTGTTTATCCCGCTCGAATAAGACTAAAAAGTCCCTTTTCCCCAGCAGTCTAAACAAGGTCTCGTGTATTTTATGGGTTTATGGGAAAAATGTACGTCCTTGCCAAATTAGGTGTTGTATTGAAACTTTTATTTCGGCCAAATACCTATATGAGTACCCAACACTATTATCTAAGAGAACATACTGTGTGTTGGCCTTGATAGGCCTTTTTTTCTTTTCTTTGGTCCGATAATTTTGAGGCCTTTTGTTTGGTCCAAGGGTTACAACGATTCAAAAATATGTATTTAAACCTAAACTGACTTCTTTCATTAATTGGACTGTTTTTATATATAATATAGGTAGGTATCTAACATTTTTCACGAAATTTTCAAATTTGAACTGAAAATTCTGAGGGGGGGGATATAGGTAATTTTATGGGTAAGTACATCACACGAGAGGTGAATTTTGTTATTTTTGAATTATGCACTTAGAAAATCTATAATGGCCTTTTTAAGCGCGTATACCGCAGTAAAGGTCAATTAGCCAGCCTAGTTAGCTTCGAAGGTAGTACTGCCTGCCTTTAAGCGCCAGGTCGCGGGTTCCACTCCCGCTCGGGGCGGATTTTATCCTAAACAGATAAGGTTCGTTCTCGGAACGGCTGGCTTTCTTCTGTGCTCTTTGCTTTCGGGATGATAAGGCTTTGGCAGTTACAGTTCGCTTTATCAAACCTCTTGAAAAAGCACACTTCGAATCTACATTAATTTGCTGAAAAAAAAAAAAAAAAAAAAAAAAAAAAAAAATAATCCCATTTTTTTTTTTAAACATTTAAAAATTTTTTTCCTTAAAAAAAAAAAAAAAAAAAACTGATTCCATTATGCTTGTTCAACATTTCAGAATTTTCTTCTCTTGGGAGAGCATGAACCTCGGAAGATCAACTCAGTTCATTCTAACGGCAAAGGTCATGTATCGTTGGACAATGTCACAGCCCAATGGTCACTTCAAAATGCAGACCTTACTCTGAACGCTGTATCAATAACCTTCAAACCTAAACAACTGGCGTGTATCATTGGCGCCATTGGAGCAGGAAAGGTAAATTTAATTTATTTTGTTTATTAATTTAATCGTTCAATTCTGAAGAGGTAAGCATTTAAAGATGCCAATCCAACATTTGGTGATATTGGAGCACATCAGGGGGTGATAATCTGAAGGTTGGGAGCTCGTTTTTATTTTTTTTCCTCCTTTTTCTTCTTCTTCATCCTTCTTCTTCTTCTTCTTCTTCTTCTTCTTCTTTATACAAGAATAATAAGTTCAGATAATTTTAATTAGAATGTTCAAAATATTTTGGTCAAAAGGGTGCCAAAAACCTTTGCTTTGCTCTGATTCCAATGAATAAGAATTAAAAATAATTTAATCGAGTAGCGACCAGTGGCAGCATTACCAGTGTAAAAAGATTATTGAAACATGGAAATTTATTGCAAAGTAGGCACTTAGTAATGCTGTGATATCCACAAAAGTTGTGAAAAAGCTCTGCTTTCAAATAATTTGAGATTAGAAATAACCCAGGTAACTTTTCTGTTCCAGACCTCACTTCTGCACATAATTCTCAATGAACTCCGTATATCTTCAGGGAAAGTGTCGCTAGGTGGGACGGTCTCCTACGCTTCTCAAGAGCCTTGGATATTTGCCGCGACAATTCGGCAGAACATTCTGTTCGGTTTGCCGTACCTGCGGCGAAGATACGCGGATGTGATTCGGGTGTGCGCGTTGCAAGATGATTTTGATTCGCTGCCCAATGGAGACTTCACGGTGGTGGGGGAGAGGGGGGCGTCCCTCTCGGGGGGACAGAAGGCGCGAATCAACTTGGCAAGGTAAGTGACCAGCGGGCTATAATGACTATCATCATTTATAATTTCATTGCGAGCGCGGTTACTTCAGGGGTACCTAATATTAGGTATTACCTTGATAGAACCGTGATTTCATCAGAGGGTACAGAAGACTGTCTCCACTGATGCAGGTCGTAGAAGCTCTCTGTCTTTTGTATCTCTCTATAAGTACCATGTTTTCCAAAACCTTGGAAACATTAGGTATACTTTTTTTCGGGAAACTTTTGGAAACAGAACCGGTTCCCTTTTGAAAACTGAAATGGCGCCCGTACTAAACCATAGGAAATCTCATATTGTGCGCCATCGGAATCGGGTCGGTTTCCGAATGTTTCTTGAAAAGAATATGTATACCCCAATGTTTAAGATATTCGCTAACACTCAATCTTTAGAAGAAGAAACCAACCGAGTAGCTCAGTTGGTTAGCGTGATACACTAGGTATCCGGAGTTTTGCGGTTCGAGTCAAAATCCAATCACGATATACGAGTATTACGCGTATAGGTAAACGATCAAAGAATTAAATGATATAATGTACCTCTAACTAAAAGGCAGTTATTTGTGACAAGCATTAATGATTATAATACAGTTAAAACTCTAAATCCTTGGAAAATACAAACCCACGCCATTTGGTCGTCTGATGAGTACCTTAACCACTTTGCAACCAAACCACATAGGTACAGATATGCAAACACATTTAAACATCCTCAACGAAGAATCTCCGGTCTTCAAACTGTGGCAAATGAAAATATTGAGGAAAAGTTCTCCCACCTGAAAAGATTAAAGTGCACACAAAACGTCTGTTATAAAATTAAATAAGTCGGGATTAAGATGACTTAACAATGCCGCATTGTATCCTACAGAAAGTTGGCTCGTGAAGCGGTCTTCAAACTGTGGCAAATGAAAATATTGAGGAAAAGTTCTCCCACCTGAAAAGATTAAAGTGCAAACAAAACGTCTGTTATAAAATTAAATAAGTCGGGATTAAGATGACTTAACAATGCCGCATTGTATCCTACAGAAAGTTGGCTCGTGAAGTCAAAGTCGATCTAATTTAGAAGCTCGAGTACTAGCTCAATATGTATTACGAGATTTCGTTGTTTATCAAATTAATTAATTATTAATTAATTATTTAAATTAAAATAATTTTGAATTGCTGCCCATATCGTGCTAAGTTTGACATAGAATAAAGTCGAACTAATACAAATGATGTAATCCAAGAATGATGGTAGGAAAATTATCCTGTCTGATGTCTTACTGTGAAAGTTCAAACCACTTGTGCAAATAATAATAATAAAAATCATAGCACTAGGTTTGTTACTCTCTTCACCAACCACATACCTACTCGTATTACTGTTCAGTGGAAAAAAAAATTCTCTGAGTAAAAGCAGGATATCATATTTATAGTTTAAAATTCCAACATATAAACCTCCACCAGGTCTTTTCCTGACGGTAGCGTCCCTAACATTGCAACGTTCCAGTGGAAAAATATGCTTACAGATTTCTCTGAACATAATATTATGAACTCGATAGGTAGGTAGGTACGTACATTCCTTGAATTAGTAGGTATTATTTATAGCTCTATAATGAGTGTAACATGATAATATTATAAGTATCTACTGTAACCTGTAAGAGTGCAGGCGAAACAATTAAGGACCTTCTCCCTACTGAGATTATTATTATTACTATTTATATTATTATTATTATTATTATTATTATTATTATTTGACAAAGAATAAAATCGAACTAACACAAATGATGTAATCCAAGAATGATGGTAGGGAAATTATCCTGTCTGATGTCTTACTGTGAAAGTTCAAACCACTTATGCAAATAATAATAAAAATCATAGCATTAGGTTTGTTACTCTCTTTACCAACCACATACCTACTCGTATTACTGTTCAGTTTAAAAATTCTCTGAGTAAAAGCAAGATATCATATTTATAGTTTAAAATTCCAACATATAAACCTCCACCAGGTCTTTTCCTGACGGTAGCGTCCCTAACATTGCAACGTTCCAGTGGAAAAATATGCTTACAGATTTCTCTGAACATAATATTATGAACTCGATAGGTAGGTAGGTACATACATTCCTTGAATTAGTAGGTATTATTTATAGCTCTAATATGAGTGTAACATGATATTATAAGTATCTACTGTAACCTGTAACATGTAAGAGTGCAGGCGAAACAATTAAGGACCTACTCCCTACTGGGATTATTATTATTATTATCATTATGTCTTTATTTTATTATTATTATTATTATTATATTATTATTATTATCTCCGGGGGGCAAAATCCCTTCTCGTGGAAAGACTTGGAAAAAAAGAGATGAGTGTTTCACCGCCGTTTTTATTCCGTAGCAATGAAAAAACTGCTACATTAGACGCATGTGGTCTGTATCGTAGCATGCCCATCCCGTACTTTACCGCCCTACTTTGATCTCAGTCTATCTAATTAAACTTTAACTTTCAAGACCAAATTTTCCTGTTTACAACACGAGCCTCATTTGTTATTAGATTTCAGACTAACAACTTGTTTCTTATATGCAGGCAAAATAATTAAAACGAAAACCAAAGTATTAATATTAAAAACTAGGAATACAAGTCTTTCCCTCGGCTCTCCCTTTCTCTCTCTCTCTTTCCCCTTTTTTAAATCTCTTTCCCTCCCTCTCTCTCTTTCTTTTTATTTCTCTTTACTTTTCCTTCCGTTTTCCTCTTTACTTCCAGTTCTTCTTCTTCCTTTCCCCTTCTCTTTCTTTTTTTTACCTTCCTTCCTGTTTTTATCTTTCTCCTTTTCTCAGTTATCTCCCATTCCTCTTTCTCTTTACCTTCCTTCCTGTTTCCTTCTTATCCTTCTGTTTTCCTTCCTGGTTTTCGTTATCTTCTTCTCTCCCACTTCTTCTTTTATCTTTTCCTCTTTACTTTTCCTTCCTGTTTCTTCTTCTATTTCTACGTATCTTCCTGTTTCTTCTTCTATTTCTACTTATCTTCCTGTTTTCCTTCTTCCTTATCTTCCTCTTATTCTGTACGTTTTCTCTCACACTTTCGTTCTACCATGTTAACACAATATGAGTACCTACGTACCTAGCTTCGTAATTATAATGAAATTAGCAAAGTTTTCAATCGGAACTTTCAAAGCGCGAAAATTTTCAAGAAGGACTGTGAGGTATTCATCTGAATTCTTACTTAACTATCCTTGTCTTATATCTGCTTACGTGTTATACCTACTAGTAACAATAATAAGGTATTCTGCCTGTAACATCTTTAAGGCTCTGGTTTTCACTTTTTTGTGAGTATTTTTTAGATTAATTGTGGACGTAAAGGAAAAGCCTTGAACTTGAAAATAGTAAAATAAATTGACCAATACATATAGCTAAAAAACTCCATTAGAGTTGGTACCAAATTTGCGGTTAGCGCGGTGCACTCAGAATCTGGAGAATTGTGGTTCGAATACAAGTTTATAAAATTTAGCGAGTTGTATTGTTTACGGAACGACAATGAAATTGTGTTAAGCATTCATACTTGACACAATTAAAATTATTATTTAATCCCACTTGGCTCATAAGCTCCTGGATATTTTCAAGTGATGCAAAAGGGCAAAGATCAAAGAACCTCGTGATAATTAGATAAGCCATTTATTTTCGACAGCAGTATAACAGCTCTAACGGTACAAATGACGGGAAAGTCAAGCTGCCAGCTTTGTTTTGAGTAATTAGTTTAGGGAGGTATAGAATTTCCATAATTAGCAAAGCAGGATATTGATAATTTAATTGGCAGCTTTGACTGTTAGGATAAAGGGACCTTTCAGTCTCATTTTAGTTTTTAGTATTATTCGTAGCAGGTATATTGTTATTGTGTATGTAGACTAGGGGAAAAAAAAAAATACAACAACGACAGCAAAAACAACAACAATTGTAGGTCGCAGTATAGGTAAATTAAAATACAATTACGATTGCAAATGCATTTTTTACAACTAATTATTACCTATATCTATTTTATTTTTTCAACTGTAATTATTATTGTGTATCCATATATTTTATGATAGTTTATGTTCAATTATTTTCTATTGATCGTTCGCAGGGCAGTGTACAAGAACGCCGATATTTATCTTCTGGACGATCCTTTGTCAGCGGTGGACATGCATGTTGGCAAACATCTGTTTGAAGATTGCATCTCTGGTGAGTTAGAAAAAAAATCGATGAATATATTAATTTTTCTTATTTTATTTTATTCCACGAACAAACTTGTACCCACGAAAAAAAAAAAAAAAAAAAAAAAAAAAAAAAAAAAAAAAAAAAAAAAAAAAAAAAAAAAAAAAAAAAAAAAAAAAAAAAAATTTGAAAAAAAAAAAATCGTTATACCCATAGGGGGTATCATCCCCATGATTAATTCACCGGGAATAGGGTTGATATTCA